>NC_034013.1:1178142-1284448 GCF_000346465.2 Prunus persica | reverse complement strand
AAGCTAACTTTGAACCTGTATGTAAAATTTATGTAATATTTTAATAATTTAAAATAATTGTGTTTAAATTTTATGGAAAAATAAAATGAAACAAATTGTTGACATTTGTATTACCAAGGGAGAGGAATTTGATTATTGTGTTTTGGGCACAAAAGTTCATCATGGTGTGCAGCAGTTCTAAGTTGTTTAAAGCAAGATGAACATGCTTTATACCACCAACCGTTACGTGTGTCAAAACGCGTAATAGCTGCTCTGCATAAAATGGGAGTGTCCTAAAACATATTTAAAAAATATATATTAATATAGCAAAAACAATTATAAAATATATAGTGATAAGAGAAGAATAAAGTGAAATTTAGTTTAAATAATTTGTGAAATTGTATGTTAAAATATGAATAATAAAGAGATTAAAGAAAGAAGTTAGTGTATTTACCTTATCTGTCTCTGGATCAAGAACATTTCACTCTTGGATAGATAGCTTTTTAGCAGCTTCTAAATGTTGAGGTGTCATTAGTTGAGTGGCGGAAGAAGGCATCATTTTAATGGCATGTGTAGAGTCATTAAAGCTGTGGTTATTGTTATTTTTGTATAATAAAAAAGAGGTGTTAATTTAGGAAAATGGGGAAACAAAGGTATATGTTAAAACAAAAATGATAAAAATTCATACATCGTTTTGTAGGCCGCCAATTCTTGTATATCTGGATTGATAAAAATTAATGTGGAGACACTACTGTTGAGAACAATTTTCCCTACATATTGATAAATAATAAATTAGATTTGTTTTTATTTGAAATGAAGTTTAAATAATAGGAAAATGTGAAAATAAATTGGATACCTTGAAATTGTTTAACTTTTAGGCTTGTAAAAGCTGTAAATATTGGCGATGTCAATTGTTGTAAAGCTTGGGAATCAAAAGTTTTTGCAGTATCTCCCCACAGGGTTATTCTAACATTTTCTTTCCTGAATGATTAGATGTGGAGAAAAAAATATTTAGAAAGAGATATAATAGTTTAAAATTTGAATTATAAACATTTTCTGAATATTTGTACCTGATATTTTCGATGCAGACTTCACATTTATCCTCAAGCCTCTCATTGCCCACCATTTTTTGTTCCAATGGTTGTATTCCAGTTATGTGTCCAAAAACATCTTGCAATATGATAAAAAAAATATCATATGGATATTAAAATGTGGAAATTTTTTGGATAAATACTTATTGTATATATATGCATAGTTTTTAATAATATTTAGAGTATTACCTGTTAGGATGTCAATTTTGTCTATGCGAGTGGACAATTGAGTATAATCTACCAGATAAAATCGATGTCGTGGAATGTGTGGGTGAATGGTTGGTAGTTCTTTGAAAGTTGTTCTCGCAGTAAAGAACAATTGTGCAACATGTGGTACAACTTTGTGAGATGGTTTGTTGCGACCAGTGTGGAAATGTGTTATTTCATAAATGGAACCAGCTTTAATTTTTGGAGCTACAAAATCATAGTCGATCTCTTTGACGCTAGCTTGTATTGCATATGTCTACATAATTGAAAAAAGAGGAAGAGAAAAATTAATAAGGGGAAATTATATTTAAAAGGAAGGAAATACAAATATATGATAATACATTCATTTAACAAAAATAAAAAAATAAAAAACTAAGTAGACCATATATAATGAATCCAGACCTAACAAAGCCCATAGATAATACAGTTTACAGCAATATTGTTCATTATTCAGATTCTCTACAGAAGCATTTTGACCGAATTTATACCTACTTTATATGGTTATGGCCTCCTAGAAAAATGGGTTCAGTGTCAATAACAGGAAGAACACACACTTACACGCCAACATCCACCAAAAACTAAGGGAGCTCAATAGAAACAGATATTAAACAAAGGGTTTCTTTAAGTGATGTTATTAAAATTAAATTGAAATAACATAGAAAAGAGCTTTTCTTACCTTTTGGTCAACCAGGATACACTGAAGGCCGCCGAATTGATCATTAGATCCAATAAGTTTTGGTAGCCACATTCTGCAGATACGTTCTTTGAGTTTCTTATTAAATTGGAACGGTTGTAAACCACGGATATAAGTGAAACTCATTGTGCTTTAAATCTGCAAATAAAATATATTTTTTGTTAGCATAAAAATGCATGTATATATTTATTAAAAGTCATGAGAAAAAATATACAAATATTTAATTATGGATACATCAAAATTGGAACTTCATTATAAATTTTGAAGAACATCTTTATACACTATGTTTTTAGTGTAATTATTTGGTACTTCTTTATTATTTTCTATTAGGATTTTAAGACCTTGTCCTGATGTAACCCTGGATAATGCAACATAAAGTTGTCCATGAGTGAATACAGGTTGAGAAAGATATAGTCCAACTTGTTTCAATGATTGGCCTTGACTTTTATTTATTGTCATTGCATAACATGGTCTAATTGGGAATTGGCGCCTTTTAAAAATGAAAGGCCATTTGTTTTCAGTTGCTGTAAGGCTTATTCGAGGTATGAAAACTTTGTGACCAATGTTACTACCAGCAAGTATTTTTGCTTCGATAATTTTATCATACAATTGTGTAATAACTAATCGTGTTCCATTACACAAACCTGAAGATTGATTTAAGTTTCTCAATAGCATGATGGGCATTCCTATTTTTAAAGCTAAATAGTATGAAGGTAAACCATTGAATTCAAGTTTGTTTAAAAATTCTGTAGGATATAAAATAGTAAGGTTTTCAGAATTTTCAGATGATGAGCATAAAGAATCTGAGCTTAAATAAATGCGTTCTTGTCCAGGTAATAAATCAATTGCATAGTTATTTATTTCAGTTACAGTTGTGTTTCAAGGTGTTACAATAGCTCGTTCTCTTAAATAAGTAAAATTGTTGAAATTTCTTTCAAAATTTGGGTATGTTGCTAAAAAAAATGGAATGAATAGGATGTGTGTATGAATGTATAAGTAAATCTTGAGGAATTTTGATCCAAGATGCATCTTTATCATTTGGATCATCTATATCAACAATTTGACCATTACCGATGCGCAAAATCCATGCAGCAAAATCATTTATTTTTTGTTTTTCTTCAGTGTTTAATCCATTTTTCGAGAGTCTCATATTTTCTTTTAAATGGAATATTTTTAAAAAAAGGCCATAAATAAGAGCTATTGAGAGAGGCATCTATTATTTCTTCTCTTGTTCCTTTTGGAATAACTGGTAATATTTGTCTGAAATCACCACCTAACAATAAAGGTTTCCCACCAAATGGAACATTGTTATCTAAAGGATTTAAATGTGATAAAATATCAGAAAGTGATTTATCTAATGCTTCAAAACAATGTTTGTGATTCATAGGAGCTTCGTCCCAAACAATTAAAGCGGCTTTTTCAATTAATTTGGCAAGATGAGTTCCTTTTTTTATTTGACATGTTGAGCAATTGTTAACAATTAAGGGAATTTTAAATCTAGAGTGAGCTGTTCTACCACCAGGTAATAATAATGATGCTATTCCTGATGAAGCAACAGCTAAAACAATATTTCCTTGGGATCGAATTTTACTTATTATAGTATGCCACAAAAAAGTTTTTCCTGTTCCTCCATGACTGTGGACAAAAAAGAGGCCTGGCATTTTTTCTTCAACAGTTTTTATAACACAATCATATACATCTTTTTGACCTTTGTTAAGTTATGTAACTAAAATGGAGTGTTTTTTTTCTAAATTATTATAATCGTAATTTAACTCTTCTCTAAGCAATTTATTTCTAAGTTCCAACATTCTATATTCATCAGGCATAGAAAGGTGATGCTCCTTTGAAGAGCTGGAAGATACATTGAAAAGCTGTTCTAATTCAAATAAAAGAGAATTTTTTAATTCAGATTCTGATACAATTAGATTTGGCATTCCGAAAGTTTATCGTAATTTGTGTAAAATGTCCTCAGACATATTTTGCCAATAAGTGTCAAAAAGAATTTGAGGATTTCATACATCACAAAATAAAATGATTGTGACAAATAATTGCCTTAATTGAGGACATGTGGCTGTGTTTACAGCATTTGTTAAGGCTTCAATCCATTCTTTATCATCTCCTAACAAACCTAGGGATTTACATGCAGCTTGGTATGATGGTTCTATAATACCATTAACAGTTTTTAGGTCATTAAAGTGGAAAGCCCTTTTTTGCAAATTCAAAAGCATTCTTAAATAATATAATTCACCAGATGCAGGATGTACATAAGCTATTCTACCAAGGGATCCTTTTTTTTTTTCTAGGTTTCCACATCTTAGTGCGAGAATTCCACACAAATTTTGAAGGGAATTCTGCATACGTTAATCTTCGTGCTTCATGAAAAGTTTTATTAGCTTCAAACCAACTTGTTAACATTGTATATTCAATATTTTTTCGGTTAACAATTGATTGAAGTGATTGATCACCATTGAAAATAATATTTTGTTCTAAAGGTAAATGTATTGGTAATCGTTCAACTGAGGGTTTTCTAAAATGAATAGGATATTGAAACAATCTCCAAACAGCTTCATATGGAGATATGTATCTACAATTTAGATAGGATAGTATTTCATCTTGTTGGTTCTCTTGGAAAACTACTCTAGCTCTATCTGAACCTTTGTTTATATATTTGAAAAGATATTTTATAAGCATTGATTGACAACAGGATTCAACATTTATATGAGCATTGTATCTATGCAGTAATTTAGAATTGTAAGGTACTACAAAACTATTATCAATTTGTATTCCATTTTTTATCACAAATTTTGTTGGGTCGTCACGGCATTTGTATACAGGGTAACCATTTGTTTCAAAAATTGTTTCGCTTTTATATTGTTTGGGAAAAGATTTAGAACATTTTTCTTCTCGCATACATGGAGAATGAGGATTTATTTGTCCACATGGACCCTGGATCATAAATTGAGCCACAATATCATAAAGATCATAATTTACAGTTTTGTCTGGTAATTCAGCAGAAATGATAGAATCTATATCAACTGCTAAATAATATTTATAATTTTGTTTTAACCAGATCAACATGTGAGCATGTGGCAATCCTCTTTTTTGGAATTCGACAGTACAAACATCTGTGTTGATTGGGTGAAAAAAGGGAAAAAATTCTTAGTTAGTTTCATTATTTAATAAAATGATAAAAATGGAGAGTAGTATAAATAGTGTGTTTTTAAAATTTACCTGCTTCGATTTCTCCAAAAGGTTCTCCTGATTTGATATAATTGATCATATCATCAAGTTTTATTTTAAATAATCTTGAAACTATATCAGGCCGATCTTCTGGTTTGTATCCAGGTTTTGTATTAAACTCTCTTACAATTTCGGGCCATCTAACATTGCAGGTGAAAGTTATAAATAAATCAGGATTTCCATATTGTCTACAAATTGCCATAGCATCTTGATAATTGTTAAGCATGTATCTAGCACTTCCAGTATATGAGCTAGGCAATATCACTCTTTGACCTATGTTATTAGCATCATTATCACCCTTTGAAATTGCATCATAAATGCCTTTATAAACCTCACTTCTTAAATTTTTTTGATTTTTCCTAATATAATATAATCGATCTTCTTCAAGTGTTGCATAAGCGTCTACTAAAAATTGTTGGAACAATCTTCCACCTTTTAATAATGTATCGAATTGAAACACTCTTTCTTGGATTTGATAAGCTATAAAAGCTCTCATAGGAATTCTTCTTCGTTTAGATTCATGGCTTGTACAATGCCATTTTAAGTCAGGTGTATATCCATATTCACAAAAAGGAAAAAGAAGAGGATATTGTAAAGACATGTATTTTGGATTTAATTTTGTCACACGTTTTAACTCTCCACTTTTAAATTCTATTATAATATCTCTATTTGAAATAAAAAAGGCCTATATCTCCCACTATTAAACCACCAATTTCATCACATGTTGGTTGTTCATATTGTTTGCTATCATTGGATTGCCTGCCTAACAATGTGATCTTTAGAGGAGGAAGAGAACCTTTTTCAAATTTATCTCTAATTGTTCGAAAAAGTTTAACCAATTCATTTGTTTGATCAAACATTTGAATTAAACCTTCCACAATGTTTTGATCTAGCTTTTCATTTTTTTTATTACAATTAACTGCATCAAGCCCATTCATAACCGCATTATGGGTATCATATATATAAAGTTGGGCAAATTTAGGACATTGACCCTCAGGAGGCAGTAAAGAACCCATTAAATAATGAACTTGACCACTGATTTTGAAAACATAAGGGCTTGATCCATTGTTACTTGATTTATCAATTTTGGCTCCCATTGAAGTAAATGCAAACATAGAATTGTAAACCCTGATATTTTCTCTGAATAATACACTTTTTTTCCCTTTATTAGGATCAAGCAAATTTTCTAAAAAACCAGGGTGTTGGTTTTGGACTTTGAAGTTTAATTTTTCCTTGTTGACAACAAAGAGTAAAGAGAGGCTCATTGTTTTTTTATCTTTGTTTAATGGATTCTTGTAACCAAAAAAGTGCACCACAATAAATGCACTTATGATTCTTCTCTCCAAAATCTGCATATTCTTGGATTATTCCTATAGGGGTGTAGAATGGAGAGAATAGAAAACATAAATGTAGGTTATTAGTAATAGAACAATGTAGTTCAAGTTTAGTAGAAAATTTTGAAGCAAAGGGAAACACCCACCTTGCCTATTTCTTTGAAAGATCGCTTGACCTTTACTCATTTGATTAAAACGATGAAATTCAATTTCATGTATTGCTGTTTCAACTGTATTCACATTGATAGATGATGTACTTTCAACACATTTTTATCTTTTGTTATCAGCTTGAGAAATGTTTTGATCACTATTGATGGGAATTTTCTCGCTTGGATGTTTATCATTACTATGAGAAACATTTTTATTTGGGACTTGTATATCATTTGAAATGATGAGATTATGAGGTTCTTGCATGATTTGTTTTCTCATGGTATTTCTAGTTCTCTTCGACATTATCAACGAAGATTTCAATTTCCCAAAAACAGATTGATATCTTTAAAAAAAAAACATATATATATAAGTAATATTTCACATTATTAATAACATTTAAATTCTAAGAATGCAAAATAAATGTAGAAATATGATGATAGAATTATATAAATGAAAATCTTCAAATGATATAATATTTGCTAATCAATTAGTTATAAATGATATGCACAGTTTTTTTTGAAAAGTTAGAAAATACTGACCTGTAATGAGAGAATTTGTTAAGCACTTGTAGCAACACGTATGCAAAAGTAAGATGATAGCAACAACCTAAAATACATAAGTAGAAGAACAGTTTTTATTAATAGGTTCAAATCCAAATAATTAAATTGATAAAGCAAAAGTATTTAATTTTATACATCAATTAAATCTCTGTTATTTTATCAAACAACCAACTTCGTTTCATAATGATTAAACAGTATATATGTATTAATATAAAGCCTTGTTAAACCGATATGTATAGTTGAGACATTTAACTGAAAATTTATAATCAACCAAGCTCACCAGATTAATAATTTAAATAAAATGCTTAATGAGAACATCAAGGGGAAAATATTTAAAAAAGGGGGAAAATTTTAGCATCAAAGCATATTCAACTTGTATCAATCAACAAAATAAAGATTTCTTGTAAATAACTTGTATGCAAGCACAATCGATGAAAATAAAATAAAAAAATTCTTACAAAATGATTAAAATCAAGTGATTAAGATGACTAATATTGGTTAATGTTAGAAAACAATGAATTGGAAGAGTTTTTATACCTCGAAAATGATAGCATAATCCAAATGTCTAGTCCCTTACTTTTTGGTGTATCCAAGCTGTGAAATAAACAAATGATTGAATTATATTTGGATCGGATATGTGTGTGTATCTACATACATGCATACATATTATAAAGAAAGTACATAGTACGAAATTGTTTTATATCACTGTATCATGATTACAAAGCAACGATACTAATTTTTATTCGATCAAAATATATTTGTAGAAAGACATAGCTACAGAAGAATAAAAATTAAAATATAACATAACAATTCTAGATATCTATTATTTTATCAGACAACCAACTTTTGTTCATAATGATTCAACAATATATATATATATATATTAATATAAAGCCTTGTTAAATCCATATGTACAATTGAGACATTGAACTCAAAATTTATAATCAACCAAGTTCACCAGATTAATGATTTAGATAAAATGTTCAATGAGAACATCAAAGGGAAAATATTTAAAAGAGGAGAAAATTTTTAGCAATAAAGCATATCCAACTTGTATCAATCAACAAAATAAAGATTACTTCTAAATAACTTGTATGCAAGCATAATCGATGAAAATAAAATATAAAATCTTACAAAATAATTAAAATCAATTGACTAACATGACTAATAATGCTCAATTTAAAAAAACAATGAATTAGAGGAGTTTTTATACCTCGAAAATGACAGCAGAATGCAAATGTCTAGTCCCTTGCTTTTTGGTGTATTCAAGCTGTGAAATAAACAAATAATTGAATTACATTTGGATCGAATCACATTTTTAGAGAAATATAGGTTATCACAGGATGAGAAAAAGATGACAAAATTTTCATCACTATATGAAATCCTGCTTATATTTTTAACACCAACATAAATTTAGTTTTGTGTAAACAACTTCACAATTACAAATATCTATTATTATATCAAAGAATTAATTGAATTCTATAACGATCAAACAATATGCATATATTAATATCAAGCCTAGTTAAACAGATATGCACAGTGAGCACATTTGACTCAAAACTCATAATCAATCAAGCCCACCAAGTCAAGAAATCAAGTGAATTGTTTCTTGAGAACCCCAAAGAAAACCAATAGAGGTTAAGATAAAATCATTGCCATTTCTATTTTGTTGAAACCTGATTGGTTTTGTTCAAGCATTTTATGGAATTTTAATGAGAGAAGAATAAGGTAACTTTTGGCTACGACACAAACACAACTAAAAAAGAATAGTATAATGATTTAGACCCAACAAAACAAAAGTACAATGCTTAGATAGACCCAACAAAAGAAAAGTACAATGTTGTCGTACTCATCACCTCTTGACCCATCTCTCCAGCTCACTCTATGTTGTGTGCACAAAAACAAAACTCAAAAGTCTCTTACACGCCTCTCTCTCTCTCTCTCTCTCTCTCTCTCACACACACACACACACACACACAGAGGCACACATAACCAGAGAGACCCATGCACTTCACTTCTCTCTATAAAATCTCTTTCTTTCTAATTGGGTTTGTTGAGCTGAGGCATGGTTGCTGGCCAAATCTGGAATAGCCTATTTCATGGTTGTCTACCATTTTAAGGAAATTTCTTCTTTGGGCAGAGCCCTTCGCGTCCACCAGCTATACTAGTCTCTAGCTCAACACACGGTGCTTTGTTTAAGGAGGTTAGTCCGTAAAACCCATTTGATCAGTGACAGTGGAAGAGGCTTCAAATTAGAGGTGTGTGCTTGATGGATTTCGTTTTCAGAAATAAATTCTCTACTCTTGTTTTTGTGAAAAAACTTGGTTTTTATGCTTTGACTGATCTGTTTATGTCACCAATGTTAGCTGTAAGTTTGGTTTGTGTCACCAATTTAATGGGCTTTGCATCATCTCTCACAAACTACACTATGTTTTTCTTAGACCAGTGGTGATATATTGCTTTGGTGGGAGAATAGAGAAGTCAGAAAAATTAATTCACAATTGAGTAGAAAAATTAATTGACAATTGAGCAAAAAAATTAAGAATAACAACGCTGGAAATACCTCAGCGAATCTGTAAGATTTAATCCCCTTCCTGATAGAACCCAAGGGAGCTGAAAAGTGAGCACTTTGGAAGAGCAGAGGAAGATGAGAAGAATGGAAACGAAGAAGGCAAGCAATTCGATGGGAAAAAAGGTGGTTCTGTAAAACAGTGGAACCCTCCATATTTAAACAGTGAAGAACCAACAGCTCTCCCATTTTACCCCTGTAGCTCTCCAACCAGCTAGTTGAAATCCAACCAGACACCTCTCAGCCCTAAACAATAGCTAGTTACATCCCAAGGAAAGAGAGGGAAAAATGGGAAAAATACAGTAGAATCAGTCAAGGGCAAAATGGCAATTTTACTGTGCAAAAGGAGAGGAAAAGCTGGCTGTACAGTTTTAAATAAAGGCATTTTCGTAATTTTACTGTGCTTAGCTACAGTGTTTAGTTGCATTGGGTTTTAGTATATATAGAATTTGCAAGATAAACAAGACTCTAGCGAGGTTGAACCAACTACAATATAACCAAGAAACATAATACATCCCCAGTTGTAGTGACAGAGCCAGGATTTGAAAATGCAATGGGCTGAATCTCTAAACTTTTCTTTTTTACCCTGAGTGAAAAGATTCGCTTTTTTTTTTTTTTTTTGAAAAAGAGATCTTTCATTACAAAAAAGCAGCCAAAAAGGCCAAGCAATAGAACAAAGCACGTAGCAACAAGAAAGCAAAATAAAAAGGCAGCCAGAAAACAGAAAGCGCCAGAGAAGGCCAGCAGAAAGAAACAACTAAAAAGCTAGAAAAAAATAAGACTAAACCGGGGGGGCCAGGGAGCCCATCGCGAGACAGAACCGAGACCAAGGAGGGTGGAGGGGTACCAACCCAGTTACAAAAGCACAGCCTCCATTTGGCAAGCTTTGCGGCGCATCCGCAGCACCGTTAGCTTCACGACAGACCCAACCCCAAGAGCATTGGTTGAAAGAAGAGCTAAGACGTCTAATTTCGTCCAATAAAGGAAAGATCCTCCAGTCATAGACATCAGGCCTGGTGTTTAAACTGGATATAAGGACTTGACTATTAGATTCAAGAATGATATTTTGGATTCCCAAAGAGCAAGGGCGGCGGAACCACATTAAGGGCTACAGTGGGTTGCAGCCCAGTGTGGTTTTTTAAGAAAAAAAATATGTATAACCTGTTGTAAATGTGGAGTCCCCAAAATGCCCCCAAATGCCTATAAAAGGCTTCCCCCTTCCCTACTCAAGATATACATTTAGAACACACAGACACACAGATCAAAAATGAGAGAACAGAAACATTCTGAAATCAGTTTCTTTACTTTGATATCTCAATTCTCTCCCTCCAATTTCTCATTGATTTATAACACGTTATCAGCACGAATTCGCTTTAACAATACCAGCTGAATTCTCTGATGAAACCCAGCCAAACAAACACAAAGAAAAACATAGCCATGGCTGCTTCTTCTTCTGCTTCATTCACCTTTTTCTTTCTGCTTCTGTGAAAGAGAAGGCAGAGCGAAGCCACTACTAAAATCCCTCTCCAATAAACACAGAGAGCAAAAGCAGCAATACCTAGACCAGAGAAAGGTGACGAATCTGATGACTGATAAGCACCCAGCTTCCTCCGAACCCAAATTGAAGATGGTTCTCCACCAAAAGTCTCTGACTTTTATCATTATCATCACTGCCATACACCGATTCACAACCACAACCTCGTCGTCGTTGGACTGAAGCAAGTCAAGCTTCTCTCATCTAACTCAACTCATACCCAGCTGAGGCAGAGCTTGAGCTGGGTCTGGACCTTGGCCTGAGCCTTCGTGATGGTGGTGCAGGGAAGCAGCCAAAGCCATGTGCAAGGGTTCCAGCGTCAGAACTTGCAGCTCCATCGGGGCTCTTCTGCGTCCTCCTCAGCCTCCCGGAGGGCAGTGTCCACGTCATCGGCATCCTGGCTCCTCCCGAGTTGTCCCTAGCGCAAGGGCAAGTGGCTCTAGCAAACTGCCCTCCTCCAACAAAAGATAAAAACGACACTATGGCTGCTGCTGCTACTGACGACGACGGCTGGGTCAACCTGGCCATGAACGACGAGGCGGCGGTCGTCGACGTTCTTCTCCTCCTCAGGCACGCCGAGCCGACGCGGCCGTCCAAGACCAGCCGTGATATTCCCCCTCTGCGGTGGAGCGTTAGGCAGCGCCGCTCCAAGAACGTACCACGTCATCACCGGAGAGTCGACACAATCTGGCAGTCGGGCACGGTGGCCAGCTGGTGGCGCAGCCGGAACCAATGGCTTCTATGCATCCTCAGCGGCCATAGCCAGACTTGAGCAGATCCTTGGCAGCTTAACATCAATGACTGGAAAACTAGCTGAAGGAAGCTAGAAAACGTGGGCTGAGGATTACTTTTGAGATTAAAAATAAGGGAAAGCTGGCACGCTGTGTCTGCATCAAACAAAACAACACCCACGCCTGATCACAGTTGCAAAAATAAATAAATAAATAATATATAATACATAAAAAAAAGGGGGGATCACTCAGCAAGGGATTAAGCGATAAGTTTTCTGCTCCCTTATCTTCCATATTATTTCCTATTATATTTATCTGCTTTTCTTTTACTAACCATTAACAAAAATGGACCCTTGGTAATACCAAACATATTATCAGTGGGAGGCCGTTACTAATACTAACATTTTTCTTATTTTGTTTAGTGGTGGTTTTTACCCCATATTTATTTTATTTACTGTATGGTGTAGGTTTATTACCCATACAACAGTATTTATTTAAAAGGGTGGTGCGGGTTTATCGTCCACGCCTTTACTTTTATCTAAATGTATGGAGCAGAATTAATGCCCATACAAGCACCTTAACTTTATGAATTTAATTTACCGCACATTTACATTTATTTAAAGTGTGGTGCGGGTTTATCGTCCATACCAGTAATTTATTTATCAGCAATTTATTTTATGGATTAATTGTGCTGTATGATGAGTTTTTACAGTATGCAGATCAGGATCAGAAGTTCCTTGATCCTCATCATACAATTACATCAGGACTTGAAGATCCTTGATGATGATATTAATATGAGAGCTGGCAGTCTCTCCGGTACTGTATTTGTAAACATGTGATCGGATTTAAGGGTCCTTGATCCCTGACATGTAAATAAGGACCTAGAGTTCCTTAATGATGTAACAGTACCGTATTGGTTCATAGTGCCGTACACATTGATGATAACTGTACTGGCAGATGAATAGATACGTATTCATGACTTGATGAATAGTACTATTCACATGAATAGTGACATATGCATAAATATGAACCATTTTGGGTAAACCGTCACTATATACAAAAGGGAACCTGCAGTTCCTTAAACTCATGGATGAGCAATTAAATGAGATGCCAGAAGTTCCTCAAAATATGGACAATTATGTAAGGGCTTGAAGTCCCAAAATATGTACAGAAAATTATAAAAATGTCCATACCATGAGAATATGTGGCTTGGGCCTGAAGTTCAAAATTTAACAGTGTTGAGAACCTGAAGTTCCAATAATTAAATGGACAACCCTTGAGGTATTGTTGCAAATTGTGGTATGCCACATATTTCTTTGGCATAAGAAGATGATGAATTTAAAGTTCGATTTTGTTATAATCGACACCTCAAGGAAGAAATATATTTTGTGAATTCCAGTTGTTAAGAATACACCGCGAAATGGATAATATCAATATAAACCTCAAATAATGAATTGAGGCTCCCCACATATTTTGTTATATCTGGGCCGGAAGCCCATGGATCCAAATATATGAGAGATCCTGAACTTGAAGTTGTGGGTATATAGTAGTTAATGCTCTTCACTACTATATTGCGATATTATCATGGCTTTTACTCAATTCACATTTCATGTCCATTTGAAAAGGGCAAATAAATTCTGAGTTTGTGCCCAGGCCAAAAGTTCCGGGCTACCATGCAATTTGGGAGAGAGAATGTGGTTATTTGAACCTATAAGGCACAAGGTTCCAAACCGTCATTTTGAAAAGACGTAAAAACCACAGGTGCAAATTTTAAGAATGTGCGCAATTATTATAACAGGAAAGGAGCAAGTTGAAACGCAGTTGCTCCAATCAAGTTTTGCAAAGGCCATATCTATAGGAGGAAATATGGCTACAGTTTCCAGGATCCCAATATTATCTCAGATCCCCATATTATCTCTTTTTCTTTCCCAGAGTCCAAAACTTCACGTGGCCTCTGATAATGCCTGTCGGTACTTTCGGCGTTTTCAAAGTATTATTTTCGTCAAAAGCCGATCTTGCTTTGCGGATTTCACGGAGCTACTTTTTCAAAAGTATCTCGAGAATCTCGCAATTTTCTTATGGTTAATTTGAAATTCACCGGTTCTATCTATTCATTGTATTTGTGTATAAATGTGTTACTAACGAAATTTTCTTTGCAGAAGACATCTAGTTTTCTCCATACCTAGTGATGCAATATCTACTTGTTTTTCTTATCAGTGAGCACTTAATATGCCCGAGAAGCAAGACTATCTCTGATCATCCATTCAGGAAGCGTGGCTATCCCTGATCACGTTTCCGCCACATCAGGGAACTGTGAAGGCAACCTTATGCTCTAATATCTGGAAGTTCTTCTAAACTAGAAGAAATGAGAGCTTGTCGTTTGCTCCCACCAGCTTCCTTCCTTGATTGCTTACCTTCTCTTGCAATCAATATCACATTATTTTTGCATTTTTTCTCTTTCTGTAACTCTCTGAGGATTATTTGTTTTTGACAGAGAAGAGAGTTGTGATTTTACTAGTGCAGGATATAACTAGATCATCAAGCGCTACATTTACTGGGCCGATACAAGCTTGAATGATACTTGAGAAAAGTTTCTCCCACCTAAGGATGTAAGCAATACTTGTGTTATTTTTTGCTTATATACTTATTTGATATTTTATCTTGAAAGGTAACCAAATGGGAAGATAAGTCCGTTCCAAAAGAATGGCTTGTATGTATCCATGAATTATTAATGCAAATTTTACAGATTGCAAGTTGGATACATTGATAATACACTGCACAGATTAATGTACCATAAGAACAGAATATGGGTATAGCAGTGATCAATATGATGCACGCCTGTTGCGTAGCAAATGATATGGATTGAAGTCCCGAAAGGACAATCCTTTGACATGTCAATATTGATATTATGCACGCCTAATGCGTAGCAAATTATATGGGTTAAAGTCCCATAATATGGGTTAAAGTCCCAGAAATTAATTGACATGTATGTATTAATCTGTGGCATGCCTGCAGCATGACAGATATATGGGTTCTAAATGTTCCAACTCCCTAAATGGAGATTTTCCACGCCCTATGTAAAATAACGCTCCATTGGAGGTTATAATCCACATTCTCACATATTAAAAGCCCCCTGAAGTGGCTTGGGTACCCAAAAGCAAAGAAATGCTTATAATTGATGCATGCGCATGCACATGAGAATTGTGAGATTATGAATTGATGAATGACAATTTTTAGTTTTGGAGTAGCTACTCAAATCATCAATGGGTTGTGTTGATTGGAACCACGTTCAATTATTAAATGTCGACAATATCATTGGCCAAAATGGAACGAGGTAATTCCATTATAAATGAGAATGAACGTGAAAGAACAAACCCACAATACGAACCCCAAAATTTGTTAATACTGAATTTATACTTGGGTGTTCGGAATAAAAGGGAATATACCTACTTTGTATGACACACTGTTTCTGGCAGAAACAAGGAATGTTGGGTTTTCTCCATATTTACAGATTCAATTGTGCCCCCCCTTATTACACAATTACGGAGACCAACATATTATCTTTAAGGGTTATTAAATGCACAGAGCATATCGCCAGAAGCGATTCCCTAAAGATGTATAAATAGCTGGGTTAAAGCTATATAATGTGTCATAAAGTTTAATCCCTTTTAGACAAAATCCGTTGAGAGGATTGATATTGCATAAAGCAAGTCCCTAAAGGACATGTGCTTGAAGCACAAAATTTGTACTCAATATTAATATGCATAAATTACCTCAGTGAGTACATTGATTATAATGTGATTGCAACACATTAAAGCTTCTGCAGAATTCATGAAATATTTGTCTCGATCGAGCATTATGCCAACGAGATTCTTGCTTATACTAAGAAAGTATTGAAGCATTTTTATGAGGATTATCCGTTGGACACTTTAAGGATTTTCCAAAAGTATATTGGACCGTACATCGTATTTTCCAGATAGAGCTCAACTCCATCACCATCATTTTGGGATGATGTGAGGCATATTTGATGCTATCTCAGCATAACACCATATACGGGCATATTTTTTTTGAGTGAACTTACAAATAGCCCAAGTGTTATTAGATATGCGGACTCTGGAAATTTCTATGGTCGCATACTGGAAAAGCTAGTCATGAAGTTTTCAGGGGGAGATATTCATCAGGGGGAGCATGGTTTTAATAAAGACCTTCATACACTGTACTCTTTTTCCTTCATCCAGGTTTTTATCCCACTGGGTTTTTCCTGGTAAGGTTTTAACGAGGCAGTGTCGCTCAAGATTGACTCACAGAAGCAATGTCAACTACGATATTCAGAAAGCTAATCAACAGTATGACTTAAAGATATTTTGCCAAGCATCAGGGGGAGCGCACTATCAATACAGATCTTCAAACACTGTACTCTTTTTCCTTCGTCCAGGTTTTTATCCCACTGGGTTTTTCCTGGCAAGGTTTTAACGAGGCAGTGTCGCACGCGCGTCAATATATATAGAATTTTATGTTCCACATGATTATGTACTCTTTTTCCCTTTGACCAGTTTTTTTGTCCCACTGGGTTTTCTTTTACTGGCAAGGTTTTTAACGAGGCATATTCTGTATCATTTGTGGTCTCCAAGGGGGAGTGTTGTAAATGTGGAGTCCCCAAAATGCCCCCAAATGCCTATAAAAGGCTTCCCCCTTCCCTACTCAAGATATACATTTAGAACACACAGACACACAGATCAAAAATGAGAGAACAGAAACATTCTGAAATCAGTTTCTCTACTTTGATATCTCAATTCTCTCCCTCCAATTTCTCATTGATTTATAACATAACCTATATATTTAATTTATTTTCAATATTAGCCCAGACAGTGGCATTGTACATATTACCTTATTTCCATTTTCAACATGTAAGTAAATGTCCACATTTACTTAAGTTTACAATGTAAGTAAATGTCCAAATTCAGAGGATTCTAAACAAGTGGAAGCACTTATAACTTGCAAGACACAAAATGAAATGAAAAAAAGAAAAAAAAGGAGAGAAGTAAAGCAAATCTCAGTCTCTGATTGAGCTACTCAGTAATAAACATACCAAAGGAACATCATCTCAATTTAAATTCAAGTTCAAAACTCTCTTGCGCATTTCTGTATTGTTTCGTTATCCTTTTAATTGTTGAAAATTTGCCAATCTGTCGTCTGTTTCTATGCACTTCTTGCTTTCAAATTAGGTTTCCAGAGTACATGTAACAGTGAATCACAATCTTCTAATAGTTGTTTCTACCCAATTAGTGTTTTTATTTAGTTATTTTTAGGTGAGATACAGCTGCTTTAGAACATCAATTTTTTCTCACTGACCACCAAATCGTGTTTGTAAAGCAGCTCTAATTATCCCATAAGCTAAAATCTTAATTGTATGTCCGTGAGCATAAATATTATATATATATATATATTCGGAAGGACATGATGTATCCAAAAGACTTAAGTTATGAAGTCCCATATGAAGGCCTACGTGATGAAGATGATGAAGTCCCATATGTATCACAGAATGTCAATTTGGAGCTCACTTTGGGAAGGCCACATTGGGATTGAATACAATAAAGAAAAATTAGGTATTAGACATAAAGACTAATTAGGATTTGAGACAGAGTATTTTTGTTTGGGTTTTACACTACTACGTTTTACTATTCGCGCAACGATATTTTGAGAGACGAATGAGAATTCGTCGCGCAAAATACACTACAGCGACAGAAAATATTATTCGTCGCGCAAACAACCGAAAAATGGCGCGACCAAAATTTGCGTGGCGCAAAAAGTCTTAGCACAAATGAAAACTTATTCGTTGCGCAAAGTGAGGAAGAAAAACGTGGGTTTTTTTATTTTGGCGACAAATACTTGCGTGACGACAAAAATCGTCTCGCAAGAAAACCTAGCGAGACGGTTGGATGTTTCGTCGTGTAAAGGTGGACAGAAAACATTGGGTTTTGTTATTTGGTGGCAAAACCTTGAGCGACGACATTTGTCATCGCGAAAGACAACTTAGCACGGGGACAAGATTTATCGTCGCGTAAGAAAAACGTGAGATATTTTTTTTTTGGCACCAAAATATTGGAGTGGGGATATTTTTTTGGCGCCAAAGCCTTGTGCGACGGAAATATAGTCTGTCGCGTAAAGTTTGATGTCGATACATTCTTGCGCCATGTAAGATCGCTTTCGCGCGACGGAAGATTGCTTTTGGGCAACGACATATAGAATTTGCGTGACGAATGTTTGTGCAACGAATCAACCCTTGCGTTGCGCAAAAGTATGATGTCGGCACGTGCTTGCGGGACGAAAAATTTATTTTGTGCGACAAAAAGTCGTTTTGAGCGACGAAAATTTTATTTTTGAAACGGCAGTTTGCGAGACGAAATCATCTATTCATCGCGCAAAGTCTTTCTTCTCCAATCTGAATTCTGCCATTACAGAGGCAGAATGCAAAAAAAAAAAAAAAAAAAAAACCAAAGTCTCTCTCCACGCCTTTCTGCCGCTGCCTCTGCTAGGAATTCAGTACGTTCATTGGATAAGTGTTTTTTGTCGTTAGTTTAAAAGTATTAATGTAACGTTCTCGTTAGGGATATTTGTAATTAGCAATTGGTGGAGAACGATTGAGAATGTATTTTATTCGTTTTTTGTATTAAAAATGTTAAATTAATTACATTATGTTAAACTTAGTTTGTTATGTTTATATTTTTTTTGTGAAGTTATATTTATATTACGTTGTTAAATTGTACGTGACGTAGCACAATGTATTGTGATGTACGAAGTTAATTGAAATTAACTTCTTACTTTTATTTTAATTTTTGGTAACACTTAGTTTCCCGTTCGAGATTAGTTGGATTTCGTGCATGGATGCGTAAAGCATGACTGCAGTCTAATTAATTCTTGAATTGTCCCATTATTTGGACAGTTTGGGAATGCACAGTTATATCATGTAATGTAGGGTTACAGGATTAGGTTTCGATTATAGAGATTTCGGTGTTATCTCTGTACGTTCTTCGGGTGGTACGTAGCTATTTATACCTATGGCACACCTCAAGAACTGTATCGAGATACTGTCGAAATTCATCTACGTAGAAATCTAATCTCATGTAGCCATACATTACGTGACATGACTATACATTCCCAAATGGGATAGGGCCCTTACCGGAGGCATAAGGTGACATTATGACTTCATATGAAGTTGTTGTAATTGTTGTGTTGTGATTGTGGTTCTAGGAATTATGAGCAGGAGGTGGATATAAAACCCGAATAGATGTGCAGACGAATACTTGGATGAAATCGAGGATTTTATTGAGTTTGCACGTACACACAACCTGGGTGCAACTAGAATCCGTTGTCCTTATAGGAGGTGTAACAACACGTTGTGGGAGACAATTGAAAATGTTGGATTTCATTTAGTAAGAAATGGAATGATTGAGACATATAGCATTTGGAAACTTTACGGGGAACAATTAGATCATGCTCCGTCTTCAAATGCCACAAGAGTGGACAATGTTGAACCTATTGTGGATCATAATGATCAAGTCATGGATATTATACACGATGCTTTTCCATTTGAATCGACCAACATCAATTAGCAAGGGGAAGATGACGTACCTACACCAAAAGACAGTGCAGAGTTTGAACAATATGAAAAATGGTTAAAAAATGCCAACTAAGAGTTATACTTGGGGTGCGAGAGCTTTTCCGTTCTGACGGCCATTGTGGAGCTAATGCACGAAAAAATAAAGTAACGTATGTCGAACCTGTGTTTCGATTACTTTTTGGGGGTTTTCAAGAGAATGCTTCCGACGGACAATTGTTTGCCGAAAGACCATAAACACGCGCAAAAGGTGTTGAAAGGTCTTGGATTAGGATATGAAAAAATTCATGCCTGCAAAAACAATTGCATGTTATTCTACAAAGAGCATGAAACGTTGGATACATGCCCTATATGCAATGAGTCGAGGTTCAAAATAACATCTCAGAATAGAACGACTAAGATCCCATAAAAATTCATGCGTTATCTGCCCCTAAAACCTAGGTTGCAGCAATTGTATATGTCGACGCATACTACCACAGACATGAGATGGCATAAGGAAAAACGGGTAGACGACGATGTTATGCGGCATCCTGCAGATGGGAAGGCATGGAAAGAGTTTGACCGAATGTTCTCCGAGTTTGCTGCTGATCCTCGAAATGTTAGATTGGGACTTGCCACCGACGGATTCAATCTATATGGTGTTCTAAACCAATATAGCACATGGCCTATTTTCGTATTTCCATATAATTTGCCGCCTTGTAAATGCATAAAAAAAAAAAAAAGAATACATGATGATGACTGTTTTGATAACTGAGGATCCTGGCAGGTCAATCGATGTTTACTTAAGGCCGTTGGTTGATGAGCTGAAGGATTTATGGACAAACGGTGTGCGCACGTACGATAAATCAACTAGGAAGATGTTCACTTTGCGGGCAGCAGTTATGTGGACTGTGAATGATTTTCCCGCATATGCAATGGTTTCTAGGTGGAGCACAAATGGTTACATGGCATGTCCTGTATGCAAGGAAGATGTAACTTCTGGTTGGCACGCTGGAAAAGTTTATTACCTTGGTCATTGGAGATGGTTGTCATGGGACCACGAGTGGCGGAAAAAAGATAAAGAGTTCGACGGGAACACAGAGCGTCACCTCAGACCTAGAGAATGGTCAGGTGATAAGATCTTGGAAACCGTTTGGATTTTTCTCCGTTTGGGAAAACAGTTAGTTGAACCAGACCTTCTACACATATGAACTGGATGCATAAGCCTATGTTTTTTGAGCTCCCATATTGGTCGAAACTAAAATTGAGGCACAATCTAGACATGATGCATGTTGAGAAAAATGTATTCGACATATTGGTGGGCACGATTCTAGATATCGAGGGCAAGACAAAGGACACGATCAAAGCTCGTCTTGATTTGGAAAGAATGGGCATACGAAGGGGTTTATGGAAGAATAGGGAGAGTGATAAATCTAGAAGGAATCTTGCATTTTTTTTCTATGAAACCGAATGACAAAAAAGAGTTTCTAAAGTTTGTATCGTCTGTAAAGTTTCCTGATGGGTATGCTTCTAATATCGCACGTTGCGTGAATGTTAACGGGGATAAATTTACTGGACTTAAGAGCCATGACTACCATGTGTTTATGCAACGCCTACTTCCTGTGAGTATTTGACACCTATTGCCGGAAGACGTAGTGAAGCCAATCTTGTTGTTGTCCAGATTTTTGTTCCAACTGACGGCAAAAACATTGCGAAAGATAGACATGTTTTAGTTGCGCTATGACATTGTCCAAGTCCTATGTAAGTTTGAGATGATATTCCCTCCAGCTTTCTTCACAAGTATGATGCACATGATGGTTCACTTGCTAGAAGAGGTATTGCTTGCTGGTCCTGTCAACTATCGCTGGATGTATCTAATAGAAAGGTATATGATCCTTATTGTTTGTGTATGCATCATTATCACACGCTTGCTAATTTGTATCATATCATTTTATTTTGGCAGGCTTCTCGGAGAGCTGAAAAAAAGTGTACGCAACAGGGCGAAGCCCAAATGATCAATTATAGAGGCTTGGGTTCAATATGAGTCGCTTACTTTCTGTGGAATGTATTTAAAAGATGTGGAGATGGCTTTCAATCGTCCTCAGCGCAATAATGACGGAGCTATGAGAAATAAAAAACTTTCTGTTTTTGCCCAAAGCGCACGACCCTTTGGAGATCCTAGATGAGGAGAGTCGTTTTCTAGAAATGACATGGAGGTAGCGCATTGGTTCGTACAGAGCAATTGTGATGAGATAATGGCATACTTAGATGAGCATGAAGAGATGATGAAGCGAGAACATCCACCACATTTGTATGCCAAGAAACACCGTGAGTTGTTTCCACAATGGTTTTTGGATTCTGTAAGTTATAAGTGTTTTGTATTTGACAAATATATATTTTAGTATTTAATTTTGTCAAACTAACATGTGAATGGTTTTGTATAATATTAGGTGAATAAGTTGAAATCATTGAATTCCCCCACTTACAGTGATGAGTTATATAACTTGGCGTTCGGCCAGATTCGCGCTAAATTGTTCTCAGGTTGTAATGTTAACGGCGTCAAATTTTTAGGGACTACACGAGATGACAAGTTGTGTACACAAAACAACGGTGTCCATGTCCCAGGTGGAGGCAAAAGTACGGACATTGATTTCTATGGCAAACTCACAACTGTCGTGCAATTGCTTTACAAAGATCGATACCAAGTGATCATGTTTAAGTGTCGATGGTTTGATACCAACCCAAATAGGCCGGGAAGTGTTAAAATCGACCATAGCTTACTATCTGTGAACATTAACAGAACTTGGTATGATGACGACCCTTACATTTTGGCAAACATGGCAACACAAATTGTGTATCTAGATGACCCTAAAGCCGGGAGCGGTTGGAAAGTTGTTCAGAAGATGGATCATAGGAACGTGTATGCTATACCAGAACTACACCCAACTAACAACGACGTCGACAACGTGGCTGACCAACGTTTGGAATCTTCAATGGAAAATGATGCGGAAACACTTCGAGATACAAATGTTATACAAGAACCATTTCAAATACAAGGAGTGTCTTCAATCGAAATACCGATTCAGTCAATTACAATTGACCTCAGTGATCTTCCGCGATACGATATTGTAGTGGGCCCGAGCAACGACGATGAGGTAGTTATAGAGGAGGAGGAGGAGGATTGGGAGACCGAAAGTGATGATAGCGACGATAACGAAAGTTATTATAGTTCTGATGATGAATAATGAATTTTTTTGTAATTTTATTATGTTAGTGTACAGATTTTGTGTAATACAAATGTTTGAATATAGGTAATTGTTATATCCAAACCTTATATATGTGGAGAAATGAAACATTGAAATAAATTGAGCTATACAAGAAAATGAGAAATTAAAATAAATTTAGTTATAAAACATTGGTAAATAAATATATCCAAACCCTTTTGATAATTATTTTGACAAAACATTTTTTAAAAATGAAAATGAGAAACAATTTGACCTAAACAATTTGACCATTTTGATAATCTCCGAATGTTTGTTTTTTTCGATTTTTGGCGTCTATGATCTCAAAGTATAAACAAACAAGTTTGACGGTTAGATTATTGAAACTAGCTTCGTAGAATGCATATGCCATCAAAACAATATATTCACCAACAATTAAGAGTTTATTTATACTTTCGTTAAATATAACATAAGATTATGTGGTATCCACTAGTGTAAATATCTTAAATTGACGATCAAATTAGGTCATTGTATTCATATAGGGGCAAGTAGTGTAGCTGTAAAAAATCATCAAAATAGGAGTTAAAATAACCGTTAAATCGTGACTTTTCATTTATAACCGTCGAAAAGTTTTGTCTCGTTACTTGAACTCTGAATGTTTGTTTTTTCTTATTTCCTGCGTATATGATCTCAAAGTATAAAAAAACAAGTTTGCCAGTTGGATCATTGAAACTAGTTTAGGGTTTAGGGTTTGGGCGACGGTTCTGTTTATTCGTCGCGCAATATCAGTCCTACCTTTCAGTCTCTCTCTCCCCTCCCATACCTAAACCCCAAATTTATGGCGGAATAACAACCTTGCGTGACGGAAGGGTCCTTATTTCGTCGCGCAAAGTGTACAGAACACAACCTTGCGCAACGGTTCTGTTTATTCGTCGCACAATATTAGTCAGACCTTTCAGTCTCTCTCACCCCCCAAAACCCTGAACCCAAATTTCTGGCAGAATAACAACCTTGCACGACGGAAGGGATCTTATTTCGTCACTCAAAGTATACATAACACAACCTTGCACGATGGTTTTGTTTATTCGTCGCGCAATATTAGTCAGACCTTTCAGTCTCTCTCTCCCCCGCCTAAACCATAAACCCCAAATTTATGGCGGAATAACAACCTTGCGCGACGGAAGCATTCTTTTTTCTTCCGTCGCGCAAAGTGTACAGAGCACAACCTTGCGCGACGGTTCTGTTTATTCGACGCGCAATATCAGCCAGACCTTTCAGTCTCTCTCTCCCCCGCCTAAACCCTAAATCCCAAATTTCTAGCGGAATAACAACCTTGCGCGACGGAAGGGTTCTTTTTTCATCGCGCAAAGTGCACAGAACACTTTCTTGCGCGACGATTCTGTTTATTCGTCACACAATATCAGTCAGACCTTTCAGTCTCTCTCTCCCCCGCCTAAACCCTAAACCCCAAATTTTTGGCGGAATAACAACCTTGCGTGACACTATGTTTTATTCGTTGCGCAAGGTGACCAAAATTTTGGAGCAATGTAATGAAAATTTGGGCTGAAATTCGACCTTGCGCGACGTCATTATTGTTTTTCGGTCGCGCAAGGTCGATTGAACATACCTTGCGCGATGCCATGTGTTATGCGTCGCGCAAGATCTATTAAATTTTCAGAACACACGACAACCTTCTTTCTTCCTCCCTTTGTCTCTCTGCCCTAAACTCTCTTCTCTCCGCCGTCACCTCAACCCACTGCTCTGCCGGAAAAAGGACCGGGCGGCCAAAACCTTCTAAGCCGTCGAGTCTGCCGCAGTCACCGTCAAGTCTGCCGCCGAAAATTCCCCGGTTTTCACAAATTCTTCGCCGGCCTCATTCTCTCTCCTCCGGCCACCAAATCCGACGCCCCAGGTATGCTTTCTGGACTATTTTTCGTGCTCTAGCTGATTGTTGGGTAAGATTTGATTAATTGTTGCAGTAGGTTTCTAGAATTGAAACCCTTAGTTTTGGCCAATTTTTGAATTTAAATTCCGGCTACTTCCGGCCATTTTTCGGGGTAGGTCCGAGAACAAAAGTGGCTCCAATTGATGTTTTGAACCTAGGGTAGGAACCTTGGCCCTTAGTTTTTAGAATTTTCCGGCGATTGTTATCGCTTTGGACACTCACGCGTTGCCGGTGCGTGTGGTGGCCCGTGAGATACTATAGCAGTGGGGCATTGGGTCCCAATACAATCCCCTAGTTGTCACGAGCACGTAGGTGTGCTCGGATTTGAATTTGGTTACCGTTTGAGTCTCAAACGAATTTCGCCTATTGTGCGATTTTCGGGTTTGATATGTTCAGACCGTTGGATCGAACTCAAACTCACGTATGCTGTACCTTATATTTCTAGGATCGTGTAAGATTCGACAGATCGTGGATCGGAGTCCTGGATACTCCGAAATCGCAAACCCTAAATCAAGCTATGCTTTTAATTAATTAGTTAAAATTCTTAATGAAATTGTATGTGCTTACAATTATATATTCTTAAATTTGATTAATTTGTATGTGTATTAATGAAATTTTGCATATGTCAAACCAGATTAGAAGTCGTAAGGCGCTGAGGATTGCACAGAGTTCGCCTTCCCCAGCTCAGCCGTTATCTGCTGCCACTGCTCCAGCACTAATGGACCACTTGCCAGTTGGTCCCGGGGGGTCCCAGGCCCCTGTGTCATCGGCTTCATCAGTGGCGCAGCCTATTAGCGCTAGGCAGCTAGCCGCCAAGCACCACAGACACCACATCGACCGACGCTATTGGTGCGTCGGGGTCACAGCCAGGTATAGATTTCCTTCAACTCCAGTTTTTTTTTCCTTTGTGTATTTTATAGTTAAATTTGTTGTTTATTTAACATTAATATCATATTTCTTTGCAGCCAAGAAAAACATCCAAGGGCCATGTCGGCAGTTGAAGACGGCGAAGGTCACCCTAGTGACCAACATTCGTATCAACATCGGATATGACGAGCGACATCGGGCTGCACTAACGACGGAGTTGCATAGCTCCTTGGCCCACAACATTGGTCATGTCGTTCGGACCCATTGACCGATGCAATGGAAGTCTTGGAAGGTCATGCCTGACGAGATTAGGACGGTGGTTCGCGGCCAGTTGTCGGTATGTATCCTACCTTTTAATTCTTTTTCTTTCAAACTTTATATGTTTCTATTACTTAATGTATGTAATTAATTTATTGCAGACGAACTACAACTTAGAGGACCTGGACGACGAGTCGTTGGCGTACGTCAACGGACTCTTCGCTGAGAGGTACAAGCAGTGGAAGAGCGACTTGCACCACCATTTTGAGGCGTTTGATGATACGCAAGTCACTGTTCAGGAGGGTTGCCCGAAGGAACTTGAGAGAAGGCAGGATAGTTGGGCGTGGCTCTACGCTCATTTTCAGGCGCCCGATTTTGTGGTCTTTTTAATATTAATTTCAAAATTATTACATTTTTTTTACTAATGTTTATTTATTTTTTTTATATTTCATTTCAATTTCAACTAATACGTTTTTTTTTTTTTTGGTATAACAGAATAAAGCCAAAGTCAATAAGGGCAATAGGAAGAAGAAGACTCTTCTCCACCATTCAGGTTCCAGGCCCTTCTCTTATAGGATGGATGCACGGCGGCGGGTAATAATAAAATAGTTTATATTTAATTTTTAATATGTCATTATTATTAATTTATTTTTTTCATACTAACATTTTTCTTCTCTTGTTCAATTTAGGAGGGGTCCAAATTCCCAGAGATCGACGTCTTTGGCGACGTTTATGTTCGACCTGGGAATGAGTTGGCCGAGACCCTTCATGTAAGTATTATTTAATTTTAATTATTATGTTACACATTCAAGTTTCAGGGTTATTATATGAATGTTTTAATTTATATTTTATGTTATGTTAAACAGACGACGATGGTGGAGAGGAGCCAGTTGGTTCTTCAGGAGTCCGCCTCCCAACTTCCTCCCGATACTCCGATCGAGTCTGTGGATCCTCCACAGGATGCTGGGTTTCAGATCTTGACGGAGACGTTGAATCAGACTCTCGGAAGGAGGCCGGGGACATATTGTCGAGGGATGGGGAATGCTCGGCGGAGGGAACCAAGCCCCTTTCATCAGCGTAGTCAAACAGTCAGGTGACTGCTTTGACAGCAAAGGTGGCCAAGCTGCAAGGTCAGATGTCAGTGATTCTGCAGTCCCTCGTGAGGTCCGGCATTCCAGTCCCGCAGTTTGATGCGTCGACCTCTGATCCCGTCCACCGCGAGCATGCCCACCAGACCACTGCCCCTGTGGACTCCCAGACCTCCGAGCCGCATATAGGCAACGACCAAGTAGATTTTGCAACATTATTTGATTAGTTTTTTATTTTCATAATTATATTTTAAACATTTCTCTTGTATATACATTTATTTTATTTTATATAATTTTTTGTTCTCTTCAATTCATTTTTTTTTATTGCAATTTCATTTTATTACCAAAAAAAAAAAAACCAAATTTATTTTTTTACAAAATTAAAAAAAACGTAATATTAAATTTAAATAATATACATATTAATTTTGCGCGACGAAATGTTTTTCATCGCACAAATTCATTTTTACAAAATACAAAAACGAAAAACTATATTTTAAATACAAATATTTTATTCTTGCGCGACAAAAGCATTCGTCTCGCGAAATGGATATGCGCGACAACGAATGTTTCGTCGTGCAGATGTTGGAGACACGAATTGCGCAATGAAAAAAATATCGTCGCGCAAGTAGTTGCGACACTAATCGCGCGACGAATATTATCCGTCACGCAATGTACTCGCAACGATCATGTTGTCCTCGCGCAAATGTTTGTGCGACGAATAATTGAGTCATCCCTAAACCTTTTGTGCAGCGAAGGTTAACCGTCGCTCTGTTTTGCGCGACCAATGCAAAATATTGGTCGCGCAACGTCTTTCTTCACGCTCTTTGCGCGACGACTTTTTTGTCGCGCTGAAAGTTGTGCGACTAAAAGTAACTTTGCGCGATGAAATATTCTTCATCGCGCAAATCGTAAAATGTAGTAGTGTTAATATCTATGAATGAAATTTTGTTTTGAATTAGGTTAAAGAGGAGGCCCATATGTTTTTTTTTTATTAAAAAAAAAAACCATTGACTATTAATATAAATATTGCGTAACTGACAAAATACCACAAAAATAAGATTGGTGATGTGGTTTGTGAACAAGGCTTTCCTCCTTTCAAGGTCAAGGTTTAAGTCTCTTCATGCACACTAAATTTCTTACCTTTTGAGGTTGAAGGCAACATAGAGCAGCGGCGGCAACCACAGGAGCAACATCAGCTACTGGAGATGTGGCTGCAGGAGCAGCATGAGCAGTATGACCAGCAGAAGCAGCGGTAGTGGTGGGAGCTGCAGCGGCGGCTGGAGCTAGAGCAGGAGCAAGAGCAAGAGTAGCAGAAGTTCCTGCGACATAGGCAAGTAGTGAAGGCGTATTGATGGAGGTGGACATGCCTCCAAGAAAAGCGAACTCAAACTTGTGTATGATTTTGTCTCTTACTAACTCACTATATTTCTAAAAAATATAATGCTATGAATGCTCTAAAAACTACTATGGGATGATAATTGGATGAATGAAATGTTGTAGGATCTTCTCTATTTATAGGCAATAAGGCCTCTGTTCAGAAAAGATGTGACTGAAAAATATCAACAAATGTGTCGTTTCATGTTGCAACCATAAGCTAAGAAGTGCAGTGTTTCATTTATTATGAAACAATGCAACTTAAGCCAAGATGCAATGTTTTAATTTCTATGAAACAATGCAACTATTCATATATGAAACAATGCAACTTATCACATAAAGTAGTATTATTTTACAAACAAAATGAATAATATTTTATATTTCCTCGGTTAAGAACATGACTATTCTCAATAAATACATACCAATTTGTAAAAGTTATGCACTTAAAGTCACGAGTCCCACAATTTAATTTCCATTCAATTATTAAACAATCAAATATAAATATTATAATTTTCTTACAGCATGACTTCTAAGTAGTGGCATCTACTTCCTATTATTAATTGAATCTATTAATTACTTTTAATTAATTATTATATTATGTCTCTAAATAGATGGGTGCTCCCATGGGATCTGGATCCATTGCATTGATTTTCTCTGTCATGATCTGCCTTACTTTTAGGATGATGCGTCAACTTTTAAATCCCTTATATTAAATTTTAATAAGATGGCGTATGGAGAACAAAAGTAAAGCAAATCATAGCAGTGAAATCAGAGTAGAGGATCCAGATCATCTGCTTTGATTTTCTCTACTAGGATCTACTTGACTTTCACTCCTCTTATGCCACGTCATTTGAATTTCAATCCAAAAAATTTAAAGTTGACACATCACTTTTAAAACAAAAAACTCAAATTTTCCATAATTAAAAAAAAAATAGATTTCCTAATTAAACCATCAAATTTGTGTAAATATTGTCAGAGATAAGAACTACATTTGTCACATAGTGGCATGTAACGAAGAAATTGACTTGGAACGTAACAAATTTAATATTTTCAAAAGGGTTAAAAAATGGAAACATTTAAAAGATTGAGACTATAGGATGCATAATTTATGGGTTTCATGATCCATAATCTATCATAAATGTTTTTTCATGAGTTGATTTTATTATCTTCTTACCAATCAGACAAAATAAGGGTTAAAATTTTGAAAGTTCTTTAATGCCCCTGAGAAATAAACGTACTAAAACAGATGATTCTTTAATATATGAGGGCAAAATGGTAAGCACAAAATAATAAAATAAAATTTGAAGGAAAATTTTTGTATTTTCATTGTCCTTTATTCTTGTGGAGTCGCAATTGCCCAAAGCCATGAAATTTCCTCAAAACCATTTAACGTTCCAGTGCGTACCCAATAAGAGAAAAAACAACCCAAAGCAAAGGAGGCTGAAGCAGCCAAATCAACGGAGTTCAAATGTTAGAATTAAACATGGAAATCAAGAAAAATCAAACTCGAATGGATAAGAAAATGGAGAAAAAGAAGCTACCTTGCAACAGCAGACAGATAGGGGCGTTGAAACCATGATGGAGAAAGCAAATAAGAGAGAGAGAGATTCATAAAAGGGAAGCTCGCTCATGCTAAAATATTAAAACTATGAGAGAATATTTGTTTGTGGGAATTTTCTGTGTATTCTTCTCCTTGTATGAGGTCATATTTATAATACAACGAAACCTGAATGGGAAGTAAATAATAAATTCCTAAATCTATTTGCAGTAGGAAATCAGGAATTAAAGTAAATCAATTACAATTATAATAGGAATTCTTGGTGTGTAAGGAAAGTAAGTCAATATCCACAAGTCACGCCAACACTCCCCCTCACGTTGGTGCATAGATGTCGCCAATGCCCAACTGATCTAGTCGAAGACAGCCCACCAAACAGGCCTTAAGGGATTGAGAATGGGAGTAGGAAAGGCAATGAAATGGAATTAAACAAAGAATAGAAGACTCTAGTACATAGTTTGGTTGGGAATTACTAATTAGGATGGAAGGGAATTAGTTCCACTGTTTGCTTTTGCATTTGTAATCGGATGTAATAAACTGTAAAATAAAAAGTAAATAGGAAAAAGCAGTTCTCTTTTTGAGAACATTTAAGTTTCCACAACTGTTAAAATATTGTTTTCTTCTAAAAACAGTTCCTGGGAAATATCTTCTGTTATGTAGATTGTACTTTAAAAAAATTGTCATCTATGTTGTAAAAAGAATAAAAATAAACATGCGGAGCCCACTAACTATTCATACTGTTCATTACTGTTCATTTGGCGGCTTTGATAGAGTTACTGTTCATTACTGTTCATTACTGTTCATTTGGCGGCTTTGATAGAGTTTGTCTGTCACGGGTGAACAGTGATGAATAGTGATGAATAGTGATTATTTCAGCCTATAAATAAGAAGAGAAACGGAAAGAAGAAGAGAAGAAAAAAGAGAAAGAAAGAGGAAAGAGAGAGTAGAGAGAAATTCTCCTAGAGAGAAAATTCAGTGAGCTACATATATTGTAAACACTAAACTTGTAGCCCTATTATTTTACATAGTGGAAAAGTTACTGCTGCTGCTCTCCGAGGACGTAGGCATAGCCGAACCTCGTTAAATGCTGTGTCTCATCTACTTTACGTGCAGCTCTGAATTATCACACATATCCCAGGTTATTTTATAACACGTTATCAGCACGAGAAGCTCTCAGGTATAATTTTTGTGCTGCACTATTATTTATAATAATAACCATTATGTTGATGTAAAGAAGAAAAGCCAACGCATCTAGCTTTCCACTAATATATCAGTATAATATATATATATATATATTATATATATGAAAAGTTGATGGTAACACTACTACAAAAAGTGAAAAAGACGACCAGAAAACAACGACGGTCTAAGTGAAAACCGTCGTGGTTTATAAAAAGACGACGGTTCTAAAAACACCGTCGTGTAATACAACCTTAGACAACTAAAAAATGGAGTTTCAAATGGCTGTTCAAAAACAACGACGTACATAATTAAACAACCGACGTCTATTTGAAACAGATTTCCGCAGTGTAAAATCAATGCCAACAAAGAACGGCAGAAGTTATGAATCGACCGACGTAGAAAGTAAAGACGACGATTTCAATAAAAACTGCCGTTTTTACTCATAAAATAACACGACGAGGTTTTCGTATAAGACGCCGTATAATTACAAACAAATCCACGGCTTTAAAATACAAAATATCGCCGTATTAAATTAATTTACAACGACGGAAAATATAAATATAACGACGTCATTCTCGTATAGTTCTACGACGTTATCTTTAAATCGTACAATAAAATTTATCGTCGTATTTATTCATTTTATACGTCGTACCTTTAATTTTAACGGTCGTCTTAATAAGAATTTTTGTTAACAATTTTTTTCTTTGATTTTCTTATCCTACGTCGGTAGATCTACTTAATGACAAGAATTGAAATAACCACGACGGTTTATATAGAACACCGCCGACATAATCAGATTTGTCTGAGATCCCAAGGGTTACGAAATCTTACCAGATGGAACTCTGTTCCACATCATAATCTTAACAGATGACACAGATTTGCAAATATTGCGTCGTGTTAGTTTACAAATTCTAGAACATTAATTTCCCTCATTTTAAATTTCCTCGGGAAAGAAAAATCTATTTATCACGCTTTGGAATTGAAAACTAAAACTGAAAGAATACGGGAAAAAAAACTCTATTTATAATTTAAAATTAAAATCCACGTCGGTTGTAGTACACTTAACGACGTTTAACAAAATAATCTACGTCGGTAATTATAAATCTACCGCCATCTTAACTTAATATAGACGACGAGAAAAGACGACGGTAGAACAGAAAACCGCCGTTGTTTCAGTTTCTTTAACATATCTTTCTGCAGGACTTGTGTAGTTCAAAGCATTGACAATGTCTTCATCATATCTCCCAGAAACTACTGATTCAATTGCTCATGCTTTAGAGGCCATCTGAAGCCATTTCTATTCTTTATCGCATTCTTGAAACCCATCTTCTTCTTCTGAAGCTCTACGGATAAAGGAAGAGGCTATCACAAATCCGACGGATCTTCTTAGGCAAGAAAATCAAGCAGAGGATCAGGCACATCTGATCTTCAGATTTCCCTGAGAAGCGAACTTTCCTTCGACAGCGAGTGGAGGCCAGGCTTGCATCTCTTTTGATGGAAAGCAAGGAGTATTCAGAAGCACTAAGTGTCCTATCAGGCTTGATCAAGGAAGTGAGAAGGCTAGTAAACATCCAAATTATTATCTTTGAGACATGAGAGACTGAGAGAGGAAGAACTTGGAACCTTAAATGTAAACCGAAAATGAATGAAAGCGACAAATTTATAGAATAAATTTTTAAAACCAACGGCGGTCCTTACAAAACAACCGCCGTTTAAATTGTAAAATCAACGTCGGTATGATCGACGTATATTACAGAAATCCACGTCGGTAAATTAATAAAAACGACGTGTTAAATAATATACCATGACGCGAGTTATTACTTATGTACTTTAATTTTTGAGTTTACTACGACGGTACCTACAAACTACTGTCGTATTTATTTACCACGTCCGAAGTTAAATGTACCGTCGTATTTTGTAATTTATACGTCGTAGTTATATGTAACCGCCGTATTATTTTTTTGAAATGGTTTTATATGTAAGCAACTTTTCGTCTACTTGACTTACACATTTGTTGTTTTTATATTCTTATTTTATTTAAATCTGTCATCCAAAAAAGAAACTTTACATATTGCAGAATATTAATTTCCTTCGTTTTAAATTTCCTCCGGAAAAAAAACTCTATTTATAACGCACTGTAATTGAAAAATAAACTGAAAGGTCACGGGAAAAAAAATTCTTTTCATAATTTAAAAATTAAAATCCACGTCGGTTATATTAAACCTAACGACGTTAAATGAAATGATTCCACGTCGAACGAAAAATATTGCGTCGTGTTAGTTAAAAACGACGTAGTTAAATGTAACCGCCGTATTATTTTTTTGAAATGGTTTTATATGTAAGCAACTTTTCGACTTACATATGCACTGTTTCCAAACCCGATTAAAAATTTCAATCTCCCAGAGAAACCTTTTCGTCTTTTTTCCTTGTCAGAGCATTGTCAGAGTTTCTCATCGTCTTCCTCTCGTCTTCTTCGTCGTCTCTGAACTTAAACATCGATCATCTTCCTCTTGCTTTCATTGCATGCAAAAGGTAAGCTTTCATTTTCACTATTTTGGTTACTGTTTTGCATGCTCATACGTTTTTTGTTTGAAAAATCTTTTGACCTTTTTTCTGGCCAAAATCATTTTACTTCTTTCCAAGTTTGATAAAATATACAGACAAAGAGGGAAAGTTTCCAACTTTGAAGACAACTACATCAACTAAATAAGACGACGGTAGACCACGACGGTTCGTCAGTTGTTCTAGCGTCGTCTGAAAATTGACAAAGTTGTTTTTAAAATAATAGTCTTTTTTTATATGCTTGTTTAATTGCAGGTTTGATTTCTCTGAACAATGGTTTTTGTTTTTCCCTTATTTGATAAAATATAAAGAAAAAGAAACTAGGGTTGGTATCTAATATAGACGACAAAATATCTTATTGTTTTACGTCGTGTGAATGTTAATACCACGACGGTGTATTACTATTGACGTCGTATGAACATAAATACCACGACGTTATATAAATAATAGTTTACCACGACGGTGTATTACTATTGACATCGTGTGAACATATATACCACGACGTTATATAAATAATGGTTTTAAACATTTATTACGTCTGAGATTATTTCATTGCGTCGTCTAAAATCATATCATACGTCGTATTTTTTTAATACCGTCGTTTGTGTTCTTAATGTTTTCCTGAAATATTTTCACTTGCAGTTTTGTCTGTTAAAATGGTTTCTCAACAACAAACTAAGGATTCTGGCTCCAAGAAGCTTGGAATGGTAGCTACTCAAGACAAGTCTTCGAAGGAGATGAAGTCTTCGAAGAAGATGAAGTTTGCTTCATCATCTGCTGAGACAGAACAAACCAGCCAGACAACAATCTCTGATGATTCAAAGACTGGTCGAGGTATGAGCACAATGCCTCGTGTTGTGAAGAGAAAGCTTCAGAAACTGAGGCCAATTGTTGAGTACAATAAAAGGGGGAAAGGTGTTGGCCAAGCACATATTGAGATGCAGTCGTATATTGGTGTGTTGGCACGCTCCAGGATCCCACTTGTGGACAAGAAATGGTCCCAAATCCCCAAGGATATAAAGGAGCAGATTTGGGAAGCAGTTGACATGGCTTTTGTCGTAGGCCAAGGGGGCAAGACCTCTGTTTTAGCTTCTGCTTCCAAGAAATGGAAGGATTTCAAGTCTACACTAACGAGGTATTATATCCTTCCATACACCAATGACAGGGAGAAATTAAGCCAACCCCCTGAAACATATAAATTCATAGAGAAAGCACAATGGGATGCCTTTGTAGCTTCAAGGCTATCCAAAGATTTTGAGTCTGTGCATTCTCAACATGCACAGATTAGGGAGAAACTCGAGTACAATCATCGATTGTCTCGAAAAGGATATGCTGGATTGGAGGATCAATTGGAGGAAACCATGCCTGGGGTAGAAATTGATCGATCTACCTTATGGAAGAGAGCTAGACAGGACAAACATGGTAACATCCCTGATCCAAAGGTGGCAGAGAAAGCAAAATTAATTGTAAGCCTACTATCACTCTGTTTTAAATTTTTATTAAACTGTGAATTATTCTTATTACGTCGTATGTTATATTTTTCGTCGTGTGAATGATATTACCACGTCGAAAAGTTTTTAAAAACGTCGTTAAAGGTCTAAATAGGAATCACTACTATGTTTTCTGTAATTACAGCATAAGACGTCGGTGGTTCATTTTCGCGTCGTGTGAATGATATTACCACGTCGAAATTTTTTTAAAAACGTCGTTAACGGTCTAAATAGGAATCACTACTCTGTTATCTTTAATTATAGCATAAGACGTCGGTTGTTTATTCATTTCGTCGTTTTAAATAAATAACCACGTCGGTATAACTACTGTCGTGATAAGTTATAATAACGTCGGTTTATACGTTATTGCGTCGTGTGAAATTATATAATACGTCGTTTGTACATAAATAACCGTCGTGTGTTTTTTTGTTTATCTTTTTTTAGGATGAATTGCAGAAACAAGTCTCGGAAGGCAAAGTCAGAGTAGATGGCAGCAATGATGTGCTGACCATGGCTTTGGGCCCCGAGCATCCATGCAGACTGAGGGGAGTTGGTGCTGGTGTTTCCCCAAGGCAATATTTCAATTTGCCCAAACCACAGAGGGTGAGCTTTGACGACCGTTTGAAGGACAGTTTAAGAGTTCTCCTTCAAGAAGAGACTAAAAAGATGGAGGCTAAGGCAAGGGAAGAGGCCTTAAGGATGGAGGCTAGGACAAAACAATTGGTAGAGGCTGAGAGGGAGCATTTCCTGAGTCAGCTTTCCCAATTAATTCCCAATTTTGATCCAAGCATGCTTAAACCAAGAATTAGCCAAAGCCCCAAAAATCCAATGTCTGACAAAGCTAGCTGCTCTGGAGGTTATGTGAGATCCCTACATTTGGAGGATGATACTGCCAAAATGGGGAAACATCAGCCAGATGAAGAGAAGGAAGAAGAAAAAAGAGATGAAGAGAAGGAAGAAGAAAAGGAGAAAGAAGATGAAGAAAAGCATGACGACAAGGTATGTTCACATAACTTTGCCTTTTTTATTTGTTTTTCAAAATTTCAGACGTCGATATTTTTATATAATCCGTCGTTTGTTTAAAACTTAGACGGCGGACTTTTTTTAAGACGTAATAAAATATTTAAACGACGGTTTTTGCACCGTCGTTTAAATGGTTTCAGACGACGCTTTATTAATAAAACCGTCGTCTTTATTGAATTACCACGACAGTTTTTTCACCGTCGTTTAAATCCTTTTAAGACGACGTTTTATTCCTTAAACCGTCGTCTTTATTGAATTACCACGTCATTTTTTTTATTTCTTTAAACAGGTTATTGAAGTTGGTGATTATTCAAATATGGAGGCGCCATCTTCTTTAAAAACCCTTTGTCGTTTTGTGGAAATGACACTCCTGCCTGAGGATAAGACACTCCAATTTACAATTGATATGGAGGTGTTTGGTGGTGAGCACGATACCTTCCTCCTGCCTGAAGATATTACACAATTTGCAGGCATGGAAGAAATTGGAGCTACTGTATTGGCTGTATATATGAGGTTTGTACTTCTAAGATAATAACTCGTTGGTTTATATATTGCGTCGTCTTAACTAACTAACCACGTCGTCTTAACTAACTACCGTCGTGATAAATATATTATAACGTCCTTATCTATTTCAGTACGTCGTGTGAAATATTATAATACGTCGTTTTTTTATACATAACCGTCGTGTTTGTTTTTGCTGACTTGTTTATATTATTTTATGTATTTAGGTACTTACACGATGTTTTGAAACAAGCCAATATGTGCAGCATGGTTGGCTTTATTGACCCTGCTACAGTTAGTGCCAACTCTGGCACAATAACTGAAAGATCACGACTGGTAGCAGCTCGACTTCAGAAGACAGACGGTGAACAGCTTTTCATGATGCCTTACAATCCAGGGTTAGTCTCCTTAGGATTTTGTTTTTATGATTTTCAATAAATGACAGATTATAAACTAACCACGTCGGTGTTTTATTTTATTTAGTCGTTTGAAACTACTAACCACGTCGGTATTTATTTGTCGTCGTGATAAATATATAATGTCGTCGTTATCTACTTTATTTCGTCGTGTGAAATACTATAATACGTCGTTTTTGTAAATAACCGTCGTTTTTATATTAATTTTGTGCAGCCGTCATTGGATCTTGCTGATTGTAAGAGCAAAGAAGGAGACCGTCTATTTTCTGGATCCTCTGCCAGGTCATCGTGTGGTCGACGAAGAGGCCAAAAACATCGTGAACAGTGCTTTAAAAATATATAATACCCACATAGCCCGAGCAGGACGTAAAAATGTAATTTGGAAAACTCTCTCAGGCACACCAAAGCAACCCAGCAATGTCGAATGCGGGTATTATGTGATGCGCTTCATGAGGGACATCATCATGGATCCTTCCTTGGGGTTTGAGAATAAGGTAAGAAGAAATTACCTTCATACATTTCACGTCGTTTTTTGTATTATCAACGACAGTCATGTAAAATTAACGTCGTTGAATGGATATACTACGTCGGTTATGAAAAATATCGTCGTCTGTGATTGAATTTCTTTTTATTTAAAACCCTAATAGTCATTGTTTATGCAGTATGCCAAGGGAAACCAGGAAGCTTCATACCCCCAAGAAGCCATTGATGAAGTCCGGAATGAATGGGCAGAGTTTGTTTTCCAAATTATTAAACAGGGCAATTATTGAACACTTGATATTTATGTATAATGTACAAATTTTCTCTATAATATGTAATGTAAAAATTTGTTGAGGTTTTCTTAAATTAAAAAAAAAACAAACATACAAATTGCTTAACCGACGTGTAATACTTTTCCAACGACCTAATAAAGTCAAAAATCGTCGTATTTTGTTGTTTCGTGTTTTAAACAAATACGACGTAAAAATATAGTTAGACGACGTTCTTTGAACAATTCAGTCGTTTATGGTTTACAACATCTTCAATTTCTTAAGGGTTCAGGGTATCATCGACGACGTTTATGTAACGACAGCGGTTAAGTGGTTGATATATATATTTTACGTCGTATAGGTAAATAGCCGCCATGGTTTCTCATTTTAACGACGTCATTTTAACGACTTAGTAGTCTATTACAATTTACAACGTCTACAATTTATTAACACCGACGTGGTTTGTTGTTGTGGTAAGAATATTTTATTATTTTTATATCAAAATATTCAAAATAAATTTAAAATAAATCAGAAAATTGAAAAGTCAACTCCTATGAAGTCATTGATATATTTTCTTCCACATAAACCTTGAAAAAATTCATTTTGAATAACAAAAATTTAAAATGACCATCCAAAACAAAATTGTTTTGATGAGTCATAAAATCACTTCTAGTTTTATGGTTTAGGGTTTAGAGTCTAGGGTTTAGAGATTAGGGTTGTTATTTATTGGGGTTTATTTTTAAAGTATAATTTTTGGGTAGTCTAGGGTATATGTTAGGCTTTAAAACCATAAAACCTTTTATAAACTTAATTTTTTAAATTGTATAATTTAGTTTTATGGGTTTAGGATATTAATTTTTAACGACGGTGGTTGCGTCGTGGAATACATATTTTACGTCGTACAGAAAAACATACGACATGGTTTACGCTTTAAACGACGTCATTTTAATATGTAAGTCGGTTTATATAATTTACAACGTCTTTAATTTCTTAACACCGACGTGGTTTTTCAGTCGTCGTTATATAAAAAATTCAAAATAAATTTAAAATTAATCCGAAAAATGAAGCTTCAAAATGAACGGCCTTACGTTCTTAATCCGAAAAATGAAGTTTCCGTCGTGGAATATTAAATTTACGTCGGTACGTGTAGAACTTTCGCCTTGGTTTTTCTTTCGACGTTTTAAAACGCGCGAACTCTAAAAATTTTCGCGCGACCTAAATTTTTTTAGATTTGGCTCTTATTCTTATACTTCGAACCCTGAAACCTAAAATTTTCAGATTTCGCGCGACATAACATTTCGCTCTCTCACTTCTGCTATGGAGAAAATGATGGGGAGCAAATAGTACCTACGAAGGAAGAAACTGATAATGAAGATGGGGATTCGAGTGATGATTCTAGTAACGATTCGAGTTATATTAGGTTGTTTTGTTAAAGGGTTTTATGTGTATGCTTTGCGATCTGTTAATAATGTGCTTATAGGTATGGGTTCATGGATTTTCTGTTTAATGGGTTCATGGATTACATTATCTGTTATGTTGAATTGGGAATGGATTTAATTTTGTCGTATCTTTTAATCACCCTATGTTATGTTGAATTGGGAATGGATTTATTGTTTTCATGCTTGGTTTCATGTATATGTTGGTTTCTTGCTTGGTTTCATATATATGTTGTGTTCTTAATGGGTTTTATGTTCTTGAAAATAAACTGAGACACGACGAATTTTAAGGCATACGACGACGATTACACGACGGTGTTTTTAAACTACCGTCGTTGTATTACTTATACACGACGGTTTTTTCATAAACCGTCGTTTGTATTACTTATAATAGACGACGTCTGTTGAAAATCCGTCGTCTATATATGCCAAATACGTCTGTTTTTGTTTAAAACCCGTCGTCTCTGTTGTGTATTACTTGCGATTAGATCATTGTATAATCTGCTATAGTGATGGTCATTGCCTGTATTTTCACTTTATTATAGATAATAGGTTATAGTGTCGGAGATGGATAAGTCATGGATGCACTCGGATAGAAGATCGAAGGCATATGAATTTGGGTGGAAGCATTTTTGAACTTTGCTGTAGAAAATCTTCTAACTACAACACATATCCGTTGTCCATGTGTTAAATGTGTTAATTTGAAGTTGTTTGGGGTTGGAATTATAAGGGATCACTTATACTTTAATGGAATTGACCAAAGCTATAAGAATTGGACATTTCACGGAGAACCTTGGGAAGCAACTACTAATGCTAGTAGAAATGTTGAAGAAGATGATGGTCATAGTAGGTACAGTTTTGTGTCTGAAGAAATTGATATGGATGATAATGATTTTGGTGATTTTGGTTCAGATCCGTATGAGTTTGCCAATGTGATTGGGGATGGAGATCAACTAGTGTACCCTGGTTGTAGAAAGTACACGAAGTTATCGGCATTAGTGAAGTTGTATAATTTGAAGGCAAAACATGGGATGAGTGATGTCTGTTTTACAGAATTATTGATACTTCAAGGCGATTTGCTTCCAGAAGGAAATACAATACCAACCTCCATGTATGAGGCTAAAAAGACTTTGTGTGCATTGGGGCTGAGTTATGAGAAAATGCACGCATGCCCCAATGATTGCATCTTGTATAGGAAGGAGTATGAGGATTCAACTAATTGTCCTACTTGTGGTATCTCAAGGTGGAAGGAAGGCAAAGATTCAATCTTGAAAGAGGGTGTGCCAGCGAAGGTGGTGTGGTATTTTCCCCCAATTCCAAGGTTTAAAAGGATGTTTCAATCACATGAGACAGCTAAGAGTTTGACTTGGTGGCATGCTGCTAGAAAATCAATTGACGGTCAGATGTCTCATTCGGCGGATTCCCCGTCTTGGAAACTTCTTGATGATAAATGGCCTGAGTTTGGTAATGAGCCGAGAAACTTGAGATTGGCTCTTTCATCTGATGGATTCAATCCCCACAGTTCTCTAAGTAGCAGATATAGTTGTTGGCCGGTTATCTTAGTTACATATAATCTCCCTCCATGGCTGTGCATGAAACGAAAGTTCATGATGTTAACCTTATTGATTTCCGGTCCTAAACAACCCGGAAATGATATAGACGTCTACTTGGAGCCTTTGATTGATGATTTAAAATCCTTGTGGGTTGGGATTAGAGGAGTGTATGATGCACATAATGGAGAATACTTTACACTCAGAGCTGCATTAATGTGGACAATTAATGATTTCCCCGCCTATGGAAACTTATCTGGTTGTGTTGTTAAAGGATATAAAGCTTGTCCAATATGCGGCGATGATACACCTAGTCACAGGTTGAAAAATGGCCACAAAATTTGTTACATTGAGCATAGAAAATGGTTACCAATCAATCATCCATATAGGAGGCAACGTGCAGCTTTTAATGGGAAACCTGAATATGGCATACCTCCCGAGCCATTAACCGGAGAAGAAGTGCTGCATATGGTTGAAAATGGTGACAGAGTTTGTTGGAAGAAGAAATCAATATTCTTTGATCTCGAGTATTGGAAATACCTTCCTGTAAGGCATGCCCTAGATGTTATGCACATTGAGAAGAATGTTTGCGATAGTATCATTGGTACATTGCTGGAGATCCCTGGAAAAAATAAAGATGGGATTGCTGCTCGATTAGATTTATTGAACATGGGGGTCAAAACTGATTTGCAACCCGAGTATGGAGAAAGACGTACTCGTTTGCCTCCTGGGCCTTGGAATTTGTCAAGAGCAGAGAAGAGAGAGGTTTGCAATTCTTTCTATGGTATGAAGGTCCCTGAAGGTTATTCTTCAAATATTAAAAATCTTGTATCTGTACAAGATTCAAGACTTCTTGGCCTTAAATCACATGATTGTCATACCTTAATGCAACAATTGCTCCCTGTGGCAATTCGTTCTGTTTTGGAGAAGCCTGCAAGGTATGCAATAACTCGTTTGTGCTTCTTCTTCAATGCTATATGTGCAAAGACCATTGATGTTTCCAAGCTAGATAAGTTGGAAGAAGATGTAGTAGTTACTCTGTGTTTGCTTGAGAAGTACTTTCCCCCTTCATTCTTTGATATCATGGTTCATCTAGTAGTACATCTTGTCAGAGAAGTTCGTCTATGTGGGCCAGTATATTTTAGGTGGATGTATCCGTTTGAAAGATATATGAAAGTGCTGAAGGGGTATGTTCAGAATCGTACTCGTCCCGAAGGTTGCATTGCTGAGCGGTATATAGCTGAAGAAGCGGTAGAGTTTTGTACTCAGCATTTATCTGATGTTAGTACAGTTGGAGTGCCTTCAAGCCAAAAGATGGGAGTTTCAAAGCCATTATCAGGTTGCACAGTGAGCGTAGTTGATCAGGACCTGTTGAATCAAGCACATCTATATGTCTTGGAGAATACGGAGGAAGTCCTACCTTATATCGAGTACGTATGAGTTTTATTCTTTAAGTTTCCATTTAAAATTATTTCTTATGTTTATCTTATATATTTGGGACCGTAATGCTTGAATTTTTCGTGTCATGTAGGCAACATATGATTCACATCAAGACTGCTTATCCAAAATTTAGAAAGAGAACAAAGTGGCTGCAGGATAAGCACAATAGCACTTTCATTCAATGGCTACGCTTCAAGGTATATGTTGTTGAATAACGTATTTCTCTTTTAATTTTCTTCTTATTTATATGTTAGGATGAATTAAGATATGATTAATTTGCAGGTTCAAAGTGAAGTTGAGGAAGACAATCATGGCGTATCAGAAAATTTAAGGTGGCTAGCAGCTGGTCCAAACATGTCAGTGCCATTATATAGGAGCTATCTTATTAAAGGTATTAAATTCAATATCAAGGCACAAGATGATGTGCGGACAACTCAAAATAGTGGAGTTTATTTACTTGCACATACCATGCAAGTTGCTAGTGCCAAGGATAAAAACCCAATTCTCTCAAATATGGGTTTCTATGGTGTCATTCAAGAAATTTGGGACCTTGACTACCAAAAGTTTACAATTCCAGTCTTTAGGTGTGATTGGATAGATAGTTCTGGTCTTGTAGTCGACGAACTTGGATTTACCCTTGTAGATTTGAGTAAAATTGGACATAGGAATGACCAATTTGTTTTGGCTTCTCAAGTCAAACAAATATTTTTTGTTGACGACCCGATGCATCGTGGTTGGTCGGTAGTGTTATCAATGCCTAATAGAGAATATAATGATGTTATTGGTGATGAAGTCTTAGGTGATGTGATAATTGAGTGTGAGCCATTTACTAGAGGGATGCCAAATGTTGACACATTTGATGAACTGGTGGGTGAGTTAGGCGGTCAAAATATTCGAGATGGGTGTGAAGATATATGGATTGAATGATGCTTATGTAATTGGCAGTGTATGACATTAATTTTGTAATATATTGTAATGTGATTTCTTCACTTTCTACGTTCAAATAAAACACGACGTTATTGTGAATCAGTTATTCAGCATATTTACCGACGTCTTAAAGCAACGTAACAATGAAGAACCACGACGCTATTGTGAAGCAATTATTCAGGATATCACGTCGGGGAAGGATTAAGAACCGCCATGTAATTCAAAATAACACGACTCCAATCCCATAATACCGACGTCTAAAAAACGAGATATATAATCTGAACGTTAAAAAATACGATGTCATCATACATTTTCCACGTCGCAAGTTCTTTTATAAACGAAGAGGAACGAAATGAATTCCGACGGAAATTCATTATAACCGCCGTCTAATAACAATTAAACGACGTTATTTGTAATACGGCTCTCATCATAATCAACGCCGTCTATATGTTCTGTAATACGGCTCTCATTTATTTGGAACCGACGTTGTTTAGAAGTTCAACGTCGTCTATATTATTAAGTGCGTCGTGAGTAATGATGATAGATATAAATACAACGTCGACTATATAAATGCCACCGACGTTGTTTCGCATTTCAACGTCAACTGTATAAATACATACGTCGTAAATAATGACACTGACAACTATTTCCACGTCATCTTTTTTAGAAAAATCGAAGTGGAAAATTTATTTCACGACGGTTGTTTGTAAATAAGAGACGTAGTATATTTCAATAACGTCGTCTTCTCATGTATTTAAAGACGTCATATTTTTTCTTGTCGTGTAAATTATATTTAACGGCGTAAAATTTTAGTTGTCGTCGTTGTATGTATATCTTGCGGCCTTGTTCTTTTAACATGTGTCATATTTTTCCTTTTTAACGACGGTGATTTGTTTGAGTTGGTCGTCTATTCTCATCCTCGACTATTTTCTAGAACTTTAGCAGACTAAACACGTCTGTTTTTATTGTTTTCCGACGTTGTTTTATTTAACAACGTCTAATATTTATCGTCGTTGTTTGTTTCTGAAAATATGACGTATAAATTTTGTAATACGACTCTCATATATTTGTAACCGACGTTGTTTCGTTTTTCAACGTCTACTCAATAAATACATACGTCGTAAATAATGACACTGACAACTATTTCCACGTCATCTTTTATCGAAAAATCGAAGTGGAAAATTAATTTTACGATGGCTGTTTTTATATATGCGACGTAGTAGGTATCAATAACGTCGTCTTCTAATGTATTTAAAGACGTCAAATTTTTTATTGTCGTGAAAATGATATTTAACGGCGTCGTTTTTTTATTTCCGTCGTTGTATGTCTATCTTGCGGCCTTGTTCTCTTAATATGTGTCATATTTTTCCTTTTTAACGACGGTTTTTTTAGAGAGTTGGTCGTCTATTCTCATCCTCGACTGCTTTTTTAGATCTTTTTGCAGTACAAAGACGTCGTTTTGTATTTGTTGATGACGTTGTATATTTTAACAACGACGGTGATTTAGCGTCGTGGTATATGAGGGAAAAGATGACGGTGGATTCCACGACCATTGAAAAATCGAATACACGACGGTGATTTACCGTCGTCTTTTTGCTTTTTTGTAGTAGTGTAACATAATATACTATATTTATCTGCTTTTCTATTACTAACCATTAACAAAAATGGACCCTTGGTAATACTAAACATATTATCAGTGGGAGACCGTTGCTAATACTAACACTTTACTTTATGAAATTTAAATGTATGGTGCGGGTTTATCGTCCACGCCTTTACTGCTATTTAAATGTATGGTGCGGGTTTATCGTCCATACCAGTAATTTATTTTATGGACTAAATGTGCTGTATGATGAGTTCTTTTTACAGTAAGCAGATCAGGACCAGAAGTTCCTTGATCCTCATCATACAATTACATCAGGACTAGAAGATCCTTGATGATGATATTAAAATGAGAGCTGGCAGTCTCTCCGGTACTGTATTTGTAAACATGTGATTGGACTTAAAGGTCCTTGATCCCTGACATGTGAATAAGGACCTGGGGTTCCTTAATGATGTAATAGTACCGTATTGGTTCATAGTGCCGTACACATGGATGATAACTGTACTGGCAGATATACTATACACATGAATAGATATGTATTCATGACTTGATGAACAGTACTATTCACATGAATAGTGACGTATGCATAAATATGAGCCATGGATGATAACTGTACTGGCAGATGTACTGTACACATGAATAGATATGTATTCATGACTTGATGAACAGTACTATTCACATGAATAGTGACGTATGCATAAATATTAACCATTTTGGATAAACCGTCACTATATACAAAAGGGAACCTGCAGTTCCTTAAACTCATGTACACATGAATAGATATGTATTCATGACTTGATGAACAGTACTATTCACATGAATAGTGACGTATGCATAAATATTAACCATTTTGGATAAACCGTCACTATATACAAAAGGGAACCTGCAGTTCCTTAAACTCATGTACACATGAATAGATATGTATTCATGACTTGATGAACAGTACTATTCACATGAATAGTGACGTATGCATAAATATTAACCATTTTGGATAAACCGTCACTATATACAAAAAGGAACCTGCAGTTCCTTAAATTCATGTACACATGAATAGATATGTATTCATGACTTGATGAACAGTACTATTGGATGAGAAATTAAATGAGATGCCAGAAGTTCCTCAAAATATGGACAATTATGTAAGGGCTTGAAGTCCCAGAATATGTACAGAAAATTGTAAAAATGTCCATACCATGAGAATATGTGGCTTTGGCCTGAAGTTCAAAATTTAAGAGTATTGAGAACCTGAAGTTCCAACAATTAAATGGACAACCCTTGAGGTATTATTGCAAATTATGGTACACCACATATTTCTTTGACATAAGAAGATGATGAATTTAATAAAGTTCGATTCTGTTATAATCGACACCTCAAGGAAGAAATATATTTTGTGAATTCCGGTTGTTAAGAATACACCGCGAAATGGATAATATCAATATAAACCTCAAATAATGAATTGAGGCTCCCCACATATTTTATTATACCTGGGCCGGAAGCCCATGGATCCAAATATATGAGAGATCCTGAACTTGAAGTTGTGGGTATATAGTAGTTAATGCTCTTCACTACTATATTGCGATATTATCGTGGCTTTTACTCAATTCATATTTCATGTCCATTTGAAAAGGGCAAATAAATTCTGAGTTTGTGCCCAGGCCAAAAGTTCCGGGCTACCATGCAATTTGGGAGAGACAAAGTGGTTATTTGAACCTATAAGGCACAAGGTTCCAAACCGTCATTTTGAAAAGACGTAAAAACCACAGGTGCAAGTTTAAGAATGTGCGCAATTATTATTACAGAAACATACAACAGATAGATTTTTTCCACCTGCAATGAAGGTGCAGGCCCTGTAAAATCTATAAAATTACATTATGTTCTGGAAGCCTCTGAAGGAAGAGGACGGCGCCTCTTAAGCTTAGCCATGAGCTTCTCGTGGTCTCCCAAAATTCTTTCATTGGAGACCTGCAGCATGTCTAGCCTTCTCAGTGTATCAACTGAGTACGAACTCACCAGTTTCAACAAGGAATTATTCTCTCCTTTAAGTTTCTCAACCTCCTGTTGAGACTCATGAAGCATTCTTTGGAGAGACGAATTTTCAGTTGTCAGCTTCTCAACCTCGTTTGCTCTAACACGCAAACGATCAGCCATGTTAGAAACAGAAGCAGCACTCTGAATGCTAAAAGCCATTGAGTCATCAATAGCCTCTTCCTCAGACCTCCCTGTTAACAGTATTTCATCCATTGGAGTAATGAAATTCCTAGCTACTATGACAGCAGTAGCATCATTCATCATCACAGAATCATTAACTGTGAGATGACGATTTTTGGATACAAAGGATGGACGCCAAACTTTGGCGTCACTGTTTGCTGTTGGAGCATCATTTAAATTGAAATAATTTGGGCAGGAAGAAGAGGAAGCCATTTTTGAGAAGGTTTCGAAGAAAGTCTTAGGAAAACTAAAGTTTCAGAAAATGAAGAAATTTGAGTTGAAACGCAGTTGCTCCAATCAAGTTTTACAAAGGCCATATCTATAGGAGGAAATATGGCTACTGTTTTTCAGGACCCCAATATCTTCTCGAATCCCCATATTATCTTTTTCTTTCCTAGAGTTCAAAACTTCACGTGGCCTCTAATAATGCCTGTCGGCACTTTCGGCATTTTCAAGCATTATTTTCAAAGCCGATCTTGCTTTACGGATTTCACGGAGCTACTTTTTCAAAAGCATCCCGAGAATCTCGCACTTTTTCAACAGCATCCCGAGAATCTCGCAATTTTCCTATGGTTAATTTGAAATTCACCGGTTCTACCTATTCATTGTATTTGTGTATAAATGTGTTACTAACGAAATTTTCTTTGCAGAAGACATCCAGTTTACTCCATACCTAGTGATGCGATATCTACTTGTTTTTCTTATCAGTAAACACTTAATATGCCTGAGAAGCAAGACTATCTCTGATCATCCATTCAGGAAGCAAGACTATCCCTGATCATGTTTCTGCAAGATCAGGGAACTGTGAAGGCGGCCTTATGCTCTAATCTCCGGAAGTTCTTCTAAACTAGAAGAAATGAGAGCTTGTCGTTTGCTCCTACCAGCTTCCTTCCTTGATTGCTGAGCATGTTGTCTGCTCCCACCAGCTTCCTTCCCTGATTGCTTACCTTACCTTGCAATCAATATCACAATCTTTGTATCTTTTCTTTCTTTTTATAACTCTCTGTTCATAAGAGATTCTATTTCTTTAGAACGAACATCCAAAGAAAGAATCCATACGGTGATCCTAACTCTAAGGGTTATTTATTTATTTTTGACAGAGAGAAGAATTGTGACTTTTTGCTCTTGCAGGATATAACTAGATCATCAAGCGTTATTGGACCGATACGAGCTTGAATGATACTTGAGAAAAGTTTCTCCCACCTAAGATGTAAGCAATACTTGTGTTGTTTTATGCTTATATACTTATTTGATATTTTATCTTGAAAGGTAACCAAATAGGGAGATAAGTCCGTTCCAAAAGAATGGCTTGTATGTATCCATGAATTATTAACGCAAATTTTACAAATTGCAAGTTGGATACATTGATAATACACTGCACAGATTAAAGTCCCATAAGAACAGAATATGGGTATAGCAGTGATCAATATGATGCACGCCTGTTGCGTAGCAAATGATGTGGATTGAAGTCCCGAAAGGACAATCCTTTGACATGTCAATATTGATGTTATGCACGCCTAATACGTAGCAAATTATATGGGTTAAAGTCCCATAATATGGGTTAAAGTCCCATAAATTAATTGACATGTATGTATTAATCGCCTGTTGCGTAGCAAATGATGTGGATTGAAGTCCCGAAAGGACAATCCTTTGACATGTCAATATTGATATTATGCACGCCTAATGTGTAGCAAATTATATGGGTTAAAGTCCCATAAATTAATTGACATGTATGTATTAATCTGTGTCATGCCTGCAGCATGACAGATATATGGGTTCTAAATGTTCCAACTCCCTAAATGGAGATTATCCACGCCCTGCTATAAAATAACGCTCCATTGGAGGTTATAATCTACATTCTCACATAATAAAAGCCCCCTGCAGTGGCTTGGGTACCCAAAAGCAAAGAAATGCTTATAATTGATGCATGCGCATGCACATGAGAATGGTGGGATCATAAATTGATGAATGACAAATTTTTGATTTTGGAGTAGCTACTCAAATCATCAATGAGCTGTGTTGATTGGAACCACGTTCAATTATTAAATGTCGACAATATCATTGGCCAAAATGAAATGAGGCAATTCCATTATAGATGAGAATGAACGTGAAAGAACAAACCCACAGTACGAACCCTAAAAGATGTTAATATTAAAAGTTATACTTGGGTGTTCGGAATAAAAAGGGAATATACCTACTTTGTATGACACAATGTTTTTTGACATAAACAAGGGATGTTGGGTTTTCTCCATATTTATAGATTCAATTGTGCCCCTTTATTGCACATTTACGGAGACCAACATGTTATCTTTAAGGGTTATTAAATGCACAGAGCATATCACCTGAAGTGATTCCCTAAAGATGTATAAATAGCTGGGTTAAAGCTATATAATGTGTCATAGAGTTTAATCCCTTTAAACAAAATCCTTGAAAGGATTGAAATTGCATGAAGCAAGTCTGTGGACATGTGCCTGAAGCACAAAATCTGTACTCAATGTTAATGTACATAAATTGCCTCAGTGAGTATATTGATTATAATGCGTTTGCAACACATTAAAGCTTCTCAAGAATTCCAGAAATATTTGTCTCGACTTAAAGATCGAGCATTATGCCAACGAGATACTTGCTTATACTAAGAAAGTATTGAAGCATTTTTATGAGGATTATCCGTTGGGCACTTTAAGGATTTTCCGGAAGTATGTTGGACCGGACATCATATTTTCAGATAAGGCTCAACTCCATCACCATCATTTTGGGATGATGTGAGGTATATTTGATGCTATTTCCGCATAACACCATGTATGGGCATATTCTTTCAAGTGAACTTATAAATAGCCCAAGCGTTATTAGATATGCGGACTCTGAAAATTTCTATGATTTACATAGAGATAGCTCACTGGAAATATATTTACTATATGAATTGTTGGTGGCTACATCATCCACTCACTCCGAAAGATTCTCAATCCAAAAGATAGTCATGAAGACATCAGGGGGAGATATTAATCAGGGGGAGCATCCAGAAGTATGCTATACAAATTGTTGTACTCTTCTTTCCATCAGTTCTCTACCTTACTAGGTTTTCTCCAAGCAAGTCTTCAATGATACAACCGACATATCATTAGTGGTCTCCAAGGGGGAGTGTTGTAAAAAGAATAAAAATAAACATGTGGAGCCCACTAACTATTCATTACTGTTCATTACTGTTCATTTGGCGGCTTTGATAGAGTTACTGTTCATTACTGTTCATTTGGCGGCTTTGATAGAGTTTGTCTGTCACGGGTGAACAGTGATGAATAGTGATTATTTCAGCCTATAAATAAGAAGAGAAACGGAAAGAAGAAGAGAAGAAAAAAGAGAAAGAAAGAGGAAAGAGAGAGCAGAGAGAAATTCTCCTAGAGAGAAAATTCAGTGAGCTACATATATTGTAAACACTAAACTTGTAGCCCTATTATTTTACATAGTGGAAAAGTTACTGCTGCTGCTCTCCGAGGACGTAGGCATAGTCGAACCTCGTTAAATGCTGTGTCTCATCTACTTTACGTGCAGCTCTGAATTATCACACATATCCCAGGTTATTTTATAACAATCTAGAACTAATTTGCAAGAAAAACAAGATTCTAGTGAGGTTGAACCAACTACGATATAACCAAGATAGATGGACGCGTTAGCGGCTCCCGTTTGGCCCGGCGTCTTTCGCTCGTGGAAAGCGTAGTTTGAGTCAACAGTTCTCATATGAACCTGGGGCGGGTCCCATATGGGGGTTGCTGCTTGGAGGGGCCCACTCGGTCTTAGGACACGTACCACCGTATGGTTCTATTCGGACAGGGGTTGGCGGGTTGAATGGACCCAATCTTGTGTTTTTTATTATATAGATACCGGATCCAAGAATAAAATGCAACGCAAGAAAACAAAAATTATAATTAATATAAATACTAAAATTGAAATAATGGCCCATCCATCAGTCTTGCCTCTTGATTTTGCTTTGTTCCTTTTGTTATTTTTCCTTATTAAAAGAGACAATGTTATAATGGTTTTATGTGGTGAAAATCATGGGCATCGCTTTAAAATTTGAAAATCAAATGAGTGAAGATTATTGCAAAAGATTTCTTGCGTGTCAAATACGCAAGTGTATGTTTGGCTTCTTTTATAGCGTGTAAACAGATAAAATCGACTCCGATAGGAAACTAAGCATGGGCACATGATTTTTGGCATGATTCCCTGAAAATGGGTGCTGAATAGATGATATGACCCTTGTTTCTTTAATTCTTAATCTCAGGTGCAACCAAACCGTGTGTAAACTTTATGTTCCCATGATGGGTCGCAGATCCTTTTTCTTTTGTTTTGAAAATGGTAGTGATAGGCAAAGAAGATGATATTAAAAGTAGAAAATAATTAGTTTGTTACAGCTGTATTTGACAGCGCATTGTTGTATTTTAATATAAGAGAAATGCTAGCAATTTTTTCTCTAACATTCTTTTTTGGACCTTCTCCCTTCTCCTTATGACAAGTGTCATTTTCCTTACACTTAAAACAATGTCATTAATGCATCGCACAAGTTAGTTTTTGTTTTCCAAGTTTACCCTTATAGAAAATATTCTCACTCTGTTGGTTTGTAGCAAGGAAGAAACTTCGTTGCATCCAATCCCGGAGTATTATGCACCTGCAAATATACCATTTCTCGATAATTAGGAGGTAGAGGTACCAATTTAAATACGATTTAAAGTAAATTATTTCCAAAACATTCATGCATATATATATACTGTATATATATATATACACACATACGCACATATATAACTTTGAAATATTAATTTAAAAGTTGTCATTCGTATATATATCATGGGAATAACTGAACAAAATAAAGGAAATAATTTTCTTTATTAAAAAAAAAAAAAACCATTGATTGTTAATATAAATATTGCGTAACTGATAAAATACCACAAAAACAAAGTTGGTGAAGTGGTTTGTGAACGAGGCTTTCCTCCTTTGAGAGTCAAGGTTTGAGTCTCTTCATTCACACTAAATTTCTTACCTTTTTAGGTTGAGAGCAACATAAAGGAGCAGGAGCAGCGGCTGCTGCGGCAGGTGCAGAAGCAGCTGTGGCAGGTGGAAAATTTTAAATTTTAAAAAAATAATAATAACTTTTTTGCCACGGATAACAAATTCACATTAACTTTTTTGCCCGTTGAATAATTGAACGCTTATGTGCTTAGCACTGGAAATTGTATTTTCATTGTCTTTTATTCTTGTAGAGTTGCAATGGTGCTCATGTTTATACAGGATCCATTTCACTCTTCCCGCCACATCTCTAACTAATGACAACTTCTAACTTATATCGCTAAGTGATCTAACTGATTCGACTGTGACAACATAAGCTCATATAGAAACTAAACTAAACTTTATTCTTGTCCTGTGATCAAACGTATGACTTTCGGTTGAAAAAAGTGGATCAACTTTGTGGTTCTTGTTTGTTGTTACACACCAAAGTTTCCAGCTTTAAAGATTGTGGCACCTTTGTATATCATTTCTTAATATTTTCATTTCCTCATATTAGCATTCTGGAGTTTGCATAAGAGTTGATTGAGCTATTGGCAGACCCCAATATGAAAGTTTAAAAAAAGGCCAGAGATTATTCATTCATATGTTGTTGTATTGCATCAAAGAACACAACTTATTCAAAAATAATAAAAATAAAGAAGCATGAATGTTTAAAGATGGTGATCATGATTCATGACAACAAATTAAGTTAAGAGTGAAAGGTTTAATACCATTGACCCAATGGGAATAGCAACTGCATCAAACTCATATATGGTTACTGCAACATTAGTGACTCAGCAGCCCAATAAAGTAAACCAAGGCTGGATAATAAAAATTAGCAAGTCTATTAACATGTTGGGTAGACTTTTATCAGGTAACTCAGATGAAGCATGGACATTCATATCATTAAGGCTAGATAATAGGAATTAGCAATGATCTGAATGAACTCAATGGAGCTACCAGCACATTCCCAACAATTTCCTTCCCAAAATTAAATCCATACGGCACTGGTTCACTATAGGCAATTAAAAAACAGCTTAATTGGTACACAGAAGGTGATATACAAACAAAATTGATGCATACATAAAAGTAAAAGACCTAACTGCAAAAGACTTGGAAAGAGCCTCAAATGCACAAGACTCAGCCTCAGCCTATACAATCAAACTCTCCCAGAAGGCCCAATTGCCTGGAAGTACATGATGGTTAGTCTTGGAAAGAGCCATGAAATGGAGAAAAAGAAGCCACCTTGCAACAGTGGCTAAAATCACAGCAGACGCATAGGGGCGTTGAAACCATGGTGGAGAAAGCAAATAAGATAAAGGGATTTAGAAAAGAGAAGCTCGCTCAAACTAGAGACGAAAGCAAAGGAGGCTGAGGGAGAGAAAAGCCCACGTCGAAGCCAGCCCACCCAACAGGCCTTAAGGGATTGAGAATCGGAGTAGGAAAGGCAATGAAATGGAATCTCGATCGTTTCTTTTATCCTTTTAAATGTTGATAAAGCAGCTCTAATTATCCCATAAGCTAAAATATTAATTGAAAACCAACAAACCCCTTCATAATCCACAGCCAAATCAGACGTGCATTTCCAAAAACCGCGATGAAAAACTTGAGGAGCTGATGCACAAAATAATAATAATACTAATCAAACAACACCTTAAATTATACCGCAAAATTAAACCTGAGAAATAAAATGTTGATTTAAAAAATCTGCAACTAAAAGAAGATTAGACGATTACCTGGGCTCAGTGAAGCTCTGAGGCTTATAAGAAGCAGAATTGAAATTAGAAAATGAGAAGAACTAGGAGAGTCAACGGCACCACGGGACAGAGAAGGGTGGAGAACAGAAAATTATACACGCACCCATTGATATATTCAGTGCACCCATAAAATTCTAAAAAACCCAACTTTACAGTGGACTGAAAAGCCGGCCAGCCATGGCGGCACCACAAATCGAAACCAGTTGGTCAAAACACTCTCTTCTTCTGCTCCTGTGTCCCTCTGAATTGGGCTCCACAAAGATGAATTGCAGCTCTCTGAATTTTCATATGGGACTACAAGCTTTGCTTTCTTCTGTGGAAAAGGAGGGAACCGTGTGGGCCACCTGGGAAAGTGAAAGATAGACCGTGTGGGCCACCTCGGAAGAGCTTCTCCACCACACAGCGATTTTCCAAGAAGCTCTCTCCTTTCCATTATTGCCTTTACACTAATCCCATAACACTATAGCATCTTCTTCTCATTGTTTTCAGTTTGGGCGGGATGGAAATCAGATAATTAAAGAAAAAAAAAGCAGAGTGTCGGTCTTGGAAAGTTCCTTTCTTTTTCTATGTAAATTCCTCAGTTTTCTCAGTAACCAAACAGAGGTGTTTATGTCTCAAAGAAAAGCACTGGCTTATTAGCTGTGGAAATTGAGAGAGCAACAACTGGTTTCCTGGTTTGCAAATACTCGTCGTGGAGATTAGTCTTCTTCTGACCCATCTTTAACACCTAGTAGTAATCATTACAGACCCTCCTTGAGTTCCAGGGATGAGGCCCACTTCAGAATCAGCAGAGTGGATATTTTTAGCCACTAACCTTGGCCTAGAGATGTTGTCAGCTGCTTGTGATCAGGCTTCCTCCCCAAGAAGACCCCACTTTGCACTATTTGGGATGCTGTTGGCAATTGCAGCTGTGTTCATTTCCATCGGGGAGCTAGTTTACAGAGGTAAAAGGGAAAGAGTTGTGTTGAGGAGACGGGGAATGCTCTGGTGGTTTTATCATCCACCACCTCCTCGACATGCGCCTTTTGGTACTCTTCCTGACATTTATGGAGTAGTTGCTGGCATCTCACAGTGCATTTGCTCTATAGTTCAGTATGTTTACTGCCTTCGGCATGCTGATAGTCCTTTCAAAGCATCCCTTTTGCCTGCCATATTTCTTATCTGTTTAGTTGGTTCAAGACTAAGTAATAAGCGAATGAACGCCAATACTTCAAGGTAAACACGAATTACACTGCTCATATGCTGCTTAATTAATTTGCATATTAAATCTTTTTGCAGCTTTTTAGTCTGAGATAATACAAAAGGAAGGCTTCTTCTTCTTTATTTATTTATTTATTTATTTTTAGAAGGAGACGAGATGGAAATTTTAAGAAATAATTAAGGGAGATTTTATTGGATATCATATCACATGGGAATTCTACTTTATTTCAATAAGCACAAAATGTAAATACTAAAGTGTGAGCGGATAGAGAGAGAGTGGCTAATTAAGCTGGCTCTCTATCTTTAATAAACAAGACAGTCATAAAAGATTGCTTTCTTTTCTCTGTTTGCTTTTTCATATGTATGCATGACTTCCATTCCACTAATGGAAAATATTCTCTCCATCTGTTGGTATGTAGCGTGGAAGAAACTTCGTTGCATCCAATCCAGGAGTATTATGCACCTGCCAATATACCATTTGTCGATAATCAGGAGGTAGAGGTATTAATTTAATTACGATTTAAAGTAAATTATTTCTAAAACATTCATACATACATACATACATATATATATAGAACATATATAGAACATATATATATATAGACACGCACATATATAACCTTGAAATATTCAAAGTTGTCATTTGTATATATATCATGGGAATAACTGAACAAAATAAAGGAAATTATGTTTCTATCTTTCTCTGGATAGTAAAGTGAAATTTATCTTTTATTTATTCATTGTATTTGTATACATATCATATACATATACATATCTTTTGTTTCGGGAGCGCATGATGTATCCAAAAGGCTTAAGTTATGAAGTCTCATATGAAGGCCTACGTGATGAAGATGATGAAGTCCCATATGTATCACGGAATGTCAATTTGGAGCCCACTTTGGGAAGGCCACATTGGGATTGAATACAATAAACAAAAATTAGGTATTAGACATAACAACTAATTAGGATTTGAGACAGAGTAATTCTGTTTGGATTTTAATATCTATGAATCAAATTTTGTTTTGAATTAGGCCAAAGAGGAGGCCCATATGTGAAATAATTTTCTTTATTAAGAAAAAAAAACCATTGACTGTTAATATAAATATTGCATAACTGAAAAAATACCACAAAAACGAGGTTGGTGAAGTGGTTTGTGAATGAGGCTTTCCTCATTTGAGGGTCAAGGTTTGAGTTCCTTCATGCACACTAAATTTCTTCTTTTTTTAAAGGTTGAGGACAATATAGTTGGTTACCAGCAACAAGTGATGGAGCCGCTGCTGGAGCCGCAGTTGGACATGCGGTATCTGAAGAAGCTGCAGTATCTGGACCTGTCACAGCTGCGGTATCTGGACCTGTCACAGCTGCGGTATCTGGACCTGTCACAGCTGCGGTATCTGGAGCTGGGACTGCAGCTGCTCCCGCATCTACCTCAACTGCCACATCTGCAGTATCTGGACCTGCCGCAGCAGTTGCGGCCAAAGGAAGATTGACGGAGGTGGACATGTGGCATGACTTCGTAGTAGTGGCATTTTGTGTAATTTTGATATTTTTTTAATTACATTATTATAAAATTAGGTACTACTTTTTGGTGTTTGACCCTCTGCTAATTAGGTGAAATTGTATTCCTATCTTCCAAATTAGTAAAATATATATTTTATTAAAATGAAAGCTTCCTATTATTAATTGAATCTATTAATCACTTTTAATTCATGATTATATTATGTCTCTTAATGGATGGGTGCTCCCATGGGGATGAGAATCAGGTACCGATCAAATTAATCATAAGCAAAACAGAATTCCGATCCTCTACTTTGAATTTCTCTACTAGGATATGCTAGACTTTCATTCCCCACACGCCACATCATTTAAATTTCAATCCAAAGGATTTAAAGTTGACACATCACCCTTGAAACAAAAGTCAAATTTTTCATAATGAAAAAAAGGAAAGTAGATTTCCTAATTAAAACATCAAATTTCTGTAAATATTGTGAGAGATAAGAACTACATTTGTCACATAGTGGCATGTAACGAAGAAATTGATGTGGAACGTAACAAATTTAATATTTCCAAAAGGGTTAAAAAATGGAAACATTTAAAAGATTGAGACTAAGCTAAAATAGGATCCATAATTTCTGGGTTTTAGGATCCATAATCTATCATAAATGTTTTTTCATCAATCGCTTTTGTTATCTTCTTACCAATAAGACAAAAGAAGGGTAAATTTTTGAAAGTTCCTTAATGCCCTTGAGAAATAAATGTACTAAAACAGATGATTCTTTAGGGTTATTTACTCAAATAGTTCTCAAACTTATACCCGATTTGCATTTTGGTCTCTCAATTAAACTATTCGTTCAAATGGTCCACCAACTTTATATTAATCGGCAAATTGGTCATACCGTTACATTTTTTGTGAATTTTAGTCAAGTCTACGCTATAGGTGAGATGTAGGATAGGTATCATACCTTAAAAGGCTTTGACAAGGTTGTTTTCTTTTTTTCTTTTTCTTTTTTGTTGGTAAAATAGGGGGCAAAGCCTAGAACAAAAAGATTACACAGAAACAAATCCATGCCTCAACAGACCATTCTTATCATCATCTAAAATAGGCTGCATCATATCAAGGGGAGAAGAGAGCTCATGGTAACCCAACTCCTTATGATGACCCATCTTAGCTAGAAAATCAGCAGTAAAATTGGTCTCCCTATAGACATGGAGAATGCTGCAATTCCACTGGCTTTTCAAAAGCTCTCTGCACTTGGTAAGCAACACAGACATAGGATGAGAGTCCACCCATTATCCATTAATCATATCAACAACAAGGCCAGAATCAGAATTAAGAGTTATCTGGCGCAAACCCATCTACCAAGCAAGATTAAGACCATAATATAAAGCCCAAGCTTCAGCTACCAAGACTTCACCATGACCAAGATTAGCAGAAAATCCTGCTATACAGCTACCCTCAGAATTCCTAATTATACCTCCTGCAGCAATGCACCCAGAGGCACTCACTCTAGAACCATCAATATTAAGCTTAGAGAAGCCACAAGGAGGAGGCTGCCAAGCAAGAAACATCTGAGTTTGAGAGGTAGCCTTCTTTAAAAGATTATTAGCCTTATCCCATTCCAGAAGATACTCAACAATACTCTGATTAGGACGACAAGGCATTTGGAACTGAGGCTCAAAGATAGAACAACACCTCCATTTCCAAATGAACCAGTAAGCAACAGCAAAAACACTACCTCACTAGAACCTCTTCTCCACTAAACCCATGACACCATGTGGGCCATCTTCTTCTCATTGTTTTCAGTTTAGGCGGGATGTAAATCAGATAATTAAAGAAAGAAAACAGAGGATCCATCTTCGAAAGTTCCTTTCTTTTTCTATATAAATTCCTCTGCTTTCTCAGCAACCAACCAGAGGTATATGTCTCAAAGAAAAGCACTGGCTTGGTTTCCTAGTTTACAAATACTCCTCGTGGAGATCAGTCTTCTTCTGACCCATCTTTAACACCTAGTAGTAATCTTTACAGACCCTCCTTGAGTTCCAGGGATGAGGCCTACTTCAGCATCAGTAGAGTGGATATTTTTAGCCACTTACCTTGTCCTAGAGATCTTGTCAGCTGCTTGTGATCAGGCTTCCTCCCCAAGAAGACCCCACTTTGCACTATTTGGTATGTTGTTGGCTATTGCAGCTGTGTTCATTTCCATCGGGGAGCTAATTTACAGAGGTAAAAGGGAAAGAGTTGTGTTGAGGAGACGGGGAATGCTCTGGTGGTTTTATCATCCACCACCTCCTCGACATGCGCCTTTTGGTACTCTTCCTGACATTTATGGACTAGCTGCTGGCATCTCACAGTGCATTTGCTCTATAGTTCAGTATGTTTACTGCCTTCGGCATGCTGATAGTCCTTTGAAAGCATCCCTTTTGCCTGCCATATTTCTTATCTGTTTAGTTGGTTCAAGACTAAGTAATAAGCGAATGAACGCCAATACTTCAAGGTAAACACGAATTACACTGCTCATATGCTGCTTAATTAATTTGCATATTAAATATTTTTGCAGCTTTTTAGTCTGAGATAATACAAAAGGAAGGCTTCTTCTTCTTTATTTATTTATTTATTTTTGGATGGAGACGAGATGGAAATTTTAAGAAATAATTAAGGGAGATTTTATTGGATATCATATCACATGAGAATTCTACTTTATTTCAATAAGCGCAAAATGTAAAGATTAAAGTGCGAGCGGATAGAGAGAGAGTGGCTAATTAAGCTAGCTCTCTATCTTTAATAAACAAGACAGTTGTAAAAGATTGCTTTCTTTTATCTGTTTGCTTTTTCATGTGTATGCATGGCTTCCATTCCACTGATAGAAAATATTTTCTCAATCTGTTGGTTTGTAGCACGGAAGAAACTTTGTTGCATCCAAACCCGGAGAATAATGCACCTGCAAATACACCATCTCCCGATAATCAGGAGGTAGAGGTACCAATTTAATTACGATTTAAAGTAAATTATTTCCAAAATATTCATCCATACATATATATATATATACACACACACACGCACATATATAACCTTGAAATATTACAGAAAGCTTCTATTGAGGAATCCCTCAAATAATTTATTTGAGGGACACCCCTTGTAGGGTCCACTCCAGATTGTATTTCACTAATCCAAACTGTCTATTTTGTAGATACACATTCAAAGATCATCTCTACGAAAAATCACTTGAATCCGATATCATTTGACCATTCAATTGAGTTATTGAAATTTTAGTACTTTCTTAAAGTACCGTGTTCATTGATTTTGTAGGACACAATTGGATGTTGAAACGGTTTCCAATTTGTCTAATTTTTTGTAAGGATGATCTATGAATGAAGACCTAAAAAATAGATGGTTTGGATTAATGAAAAAAAAATTGTTGGGTATCCTAAATGGTGTCCCTCAAATAAAATTATTTGAGGGATCCCTCAATAGAATGGGACTGTGAAATATTAATTTAAAAGTTATCATTTGTATATATATTATGGGAATAACTGAACAAAATAAAGGAAATAATTTTCTTTAAAAAAAAACAAACCATTGACTATTAATATAAATATTGCGTAACTGATAAAATACCACAAAAACAAGATTGGTGAAGTGGTTTGTGAACGAGACTTTCCTCTTTTGAGGGTCAAGGTTTGAGTCTCTTCATGCACACTAAATTTCTTACCTTTTTAGGAGCAGGAGCAGGAGCAGGAGCAGGAGCAGGAGCAGGAGCAGGAGTGGCTGCCGCCGCGGGAGCAGGAGTGGCTGCAGCGGCTGCCGTGGTTGCAGGAGCGGCAGGTACGACGGCGGCTGCAGCGGCTTAGGGAGCAGGAGCAGGAGCGGCTGCAGCCGCGAGAGCAGGAGCAAGAGCAGGAGCGGCTGCAGCGGCTTAGGGAGCAGGAGCAGGAGCAGAAGCAGGAGTGGCTGCAGCGGCTGCCGCGACTGCTGCGGGAGCAAGAGCGGCAGTTGGGGCGGCGGCTGCCGCGGGAGCAGGAGCAGGAGCGACTGCAGCGGCTTAGGGAGCAACTTTGAGATAGAATTTAAAGTTAGGATTTATGATTTCCAAATTCTATGTTTTTTTCCCACGCGAAATTTTTTTATTTTTATATATTTTTTTATCTAAACACGGGAATTGGTCCAAATGACCGTAAGCTAAAATAGGATTCTTCACACGAGGGCAAAATAGTAAACGTCAAATATTGAAATAAAATTTGAAGGACGAGTACATTCACCAACCAAATACAAGACAGAATAATCAACATTTTAATTAGTCAATTATTTCATAATCAACTGTTCAATCAATTATGTCAGAATCTTCCCTTCGCATATGGAAAATTTTAAATTAAAAAATATATATTAATTTTTTGCCACGGATTACAGATTCACATTAAACCAAACCAAACCTTCTCTTATTACTGGTAAAAAATAGGCAAAGAGAGTAAAGAATGAGAAATAAAGGGGACAAACATGGAGGCTCAGCCTGGAGTTGACCTTTACCAGTTGGGAGCCTGAGAGCTGAGAGAGAAACAAGTGAAATAAACCTCTCAGATTCAGATTGGTTCCATTTGGATTTAGGGTTTTCTTTCTTCTTCTTCCCCAGAAGAAAGAAGAAAGAAGATGATGTTAATGGCGTGGGAAGGATAATCAAACAAGCAAACAAATCCCAAAACCGAAACAATGGGGTGGAGGAATGCGTTTGACAATGCGAAGCCAGTGTTCGTGACTATATACGCCACTGTAATAATTGGGATCATCTTCTCGTCTTTGTATGTGATATCGGCCATTTACTCTGGCAAGTCTGCTGCAGATTCCACCACCTCCTGGCTTTCCCGTCAGTTTCTCTCTCTGCTTTTTACTTTTGGGTTTCCTAGCCCATTGATTTTGTTATTGTTTCTTACGCTTATCCTTCAATTTCTATCACTTTCATCACATATTGGAAATGGGTTTTTGAGATTTTAGTTGCCCGTTGAATAATTCAACGCTTATGTGCTTAGCACTGGAAATTGTATTTTCATTGTCTTTTATTCTTGTGGAGTCGCAATGGTGCTCTTGTTTATACAGGATCCATTTCACTCTTCCCGCCACATCTCTAACTAATGGCAAATACTAACTTATATCGCTAAGTGATTTAACTGATTCGACTGTGACAGCATAAGCTCATTTAGAAACTCAACTCAACTTTGCTCTTGTCCTGTGATCAAACGTCTGACTTTTGGTGCTTTAGTTTAGTTTTTTTGTGTTTTTTCTTGGGTTGAAAAAAGTGGATCAACTTTGTGGTTCTTGTTTGTTGTTACACACCAAAAGTTTCAAGCTTTAAACATTGTGGCACCTTTGTATATCGTATTTTCACTTTATTAATGATTACACTGCATGCGGTTCCTACATAGTAAAGTAGTAAATTTAATTTTCCATGGTGCCATCAGTAATATTGTAGAACTCAAGCCATTTGCTTCTTGTCAATGCACCCTTTCTTGCAATATTTGGTGTTCATTCAGTAAGCTTTCTGTCTATGATTTCAGTCATCTCCCTCTCCCTGCATATCTTTAATTTTTGTGAATTCACAAATTGCTACAGATGTAGGTTCTCCTCCTGTAGAGCAAGCACCCAATGTTTCTGAACCAGCAATAGTACAAGCAGTTCCCACACCTTCCCTAGAGCCTCGAAGCATGTCAACAAGACCCATTTGGGAAGCTCCCCTACACACAAAGAAAATGCCAGCCTTGAAGAAATTTAGACTGAGCAAAGAACTGGTTCAGGAAAGAGTGAAGGATAACGTCATTATTGTGACCTTTGGGAACTATGCATTCATGGATTTTATCCTGACTTGGGTTAAACACTTGACTGATCTGGGGCTTTCTAACCTTCTCATTGGTAAGCTACCCCGCATTCTGGGTTGTGCACTTTTATGTCTTTTTGGCCTTTCCAATTTCTTTACATATCTATTCCATTTCCTTGTAAGGAAACATATGTTTTTGTATTTCTATTTATGTCTGCACTTATGAGTTTGAAATTGATGGCTTAGGTGCAATGGACACCAAACTGTTGGAGGCTTTGTACTGGAAAGGTGTTCCAGTATTTGATATGGGCAGCCATATGAGCACAATAGATGTTGGATGGGGATCACCAACATTCCACAAGATGGGGAGAGAAAAAGTTATACTGATAGACTCAATCCTCCCTTATGGCTATGAGCTCTTGATGTGCGATACCGACATGGTTTGGTTAAAGGTAGTTTTTCAGCTAGTACTTTAATTCTTAATATTTTTTTGTCAAGAATGCTTACTTGTTTGGTTTTTTCGTCTGACGATTATGAGTTATCATATATCTTTTTTCGTGGAACAGGACCCACTTCCATATCTTGCTCGCTATCCTGAAGCAGATGTCTTGACTTCCAGTGATCAAGTTGTACCAACAGTCACTGATGACAGGTTGGACATTTGGCAACAAGGTGAAGATTTTGTGTAAAAATACTTCTTTTTTCATCTCCACTATCCTATACGTGCATAAAATGTTTGCAGCTATTCCATGTGCTGGATCTCTGTATCTGGTGACATGAATTTGTGTCCAGCCACAAATTATAACTACGCTAATACTTTGGGAGGGGTCTACCCCTTGGGGATACTAGTATAGGATCCGTAACTTTCCCTGTTTCTGTGGATACCTTCATTACTGTTTTTCAATTTTGACTCCAGCCTAGTCTCTGTTGTTACCCTTGTTGATTGTTTATGTTAAAGTTATTGCTTTGGTTATTTTGCTGATTTCTTCCCTCTAGCAGTTGGTGCTGCCTACAATATTGGAATTTTCCACTGGCGGCCAACAGATGCTGCTAAAAGATTGGCCAAGGAATGGAAAGATATGCTTCTAGCTGATGAAAAGATATGGGATCAGAATGGGTTTAATGATCTCGTAAGGAAGCAGTTAGGACCACCTGTTGATGGAGAGAGTGGACTTGTGTATGCTTTTGATGGAAATCTGAAGCTGGGAGTTTTGCCTGCAAGCATATTTTGTAGCGGGCATACATATTTTGTCCAGGTAGGGTTGTATAGTTTTTCTTTGGTAGTTTGGACATTGTATCTTCATAGTTAATCTCGGCATGGATTTATAGTTTTCTTCCATCTTTTCCTCAATTGCACCCTCAAACTTAGGTTTCTTGCGTGAACGTAGTCCATATAAGCTATAAAAGGTTGTGTATCGCACAAGTCCTAAGCTTTTTAATGGTTTAATGGCAGGCCATGTATCAGCAATTGAGGTTGGAGCCATACGCAGTGCATACCACATTCCAGTATGCGGGTACTGAAGGAAAGCGCCACCGACTACGTGAAGGCATGGTTTTCTATGACCCACCAGAATACTATGATGCACCAGGTACTAACATAAAATATCACCAATATTTGTGCCATGCATTGCACATCTTCTCGATCTTCTTAGGATGCATTTTTCTTGCAACTGCTTGCTTCTGTGAAGGTGAATGTGTATCATTTTCTTTGCATCTTCTCAGTTAAGTTTCCTCCCATCTCATGGAGCTTGATCTTTCATGCTCATTTACATTTCTGAAATTTGCTCTTGTACTAAAGAAACTAAGGTACTCTTTGATTGGTAGATTTAACCATTAGAACATAATGGAATTAGAATTAGAATAGAATGCTGAGAGCTGGAGAGTAAAGTAGGAAGAATTGAAAATTGGTATCATTTTGGGGAAATGGACATTTTATAGGAATGCCAGTCCGTTCCTCTGTTCATTCCAATAACCAAACCACTGCCTAAGTCTGAATTTTCGTCAAAACTTGCCACCTCATCAGCAATAAAAAAGTTTGCATAGAACTGAAAATTTGACCACTTGAATATCTGGATTCGCTACTCTGGCATTTGTTCATATTGTACTGATGACTGTTCTCATGCTAATGCCGCTTGACATCTTTGGAAATTTATGCAGGAGGGTTTTTGTCATTTAAGCCATCTATTCCGAAGAGCTTGTTACTAGATGGGGAGCATAATGTTAAATCACATTTTTCTCTTATTAATTACCAAGTATGTATGTGCTAACCTGCTTCCATTAACTTTTAGCAATGATCTGGATATTACAGTGTTGCATCATATAATTTATATCCGAAATGGCTTTGTTCAGATAAAGCAGATAAGGATGGCACTTGCCATTTCTTCCTTGTTGAATCGCACCTTGGTGAGAAAATATCTATCATTTTGTTTTATTTCGCTGCACATTTTTGTTGGACTGGAATGTTTCAGTGATAAATGAGTGAATGAATTTTAGTGTGGGATTATTGAAGGAATTTGTGTTTGTTTTATTTATACATATCTGGGTGATATTGCAAATTTTGATTCACCGTTGTCACAATCAATTGTTACTATTTTAGTGTATTTAGCTTCTCTTCACCTGAAAATGCTTCGCATGACACTGATAGCTGTTAATAGAATTATATAGGGATGGAAATTGTGGACTTATTCAACAGGTTCTATCATGCATGTCTCATTTACTATCACATACAAGGTTTAGTGTAAATTTTGTAGGGTCCTGCAAGTTTGACATGTAGCAAGATCCTAACTATCATAATCATAAGTAAATAGTTGTTTCTTCTATGAGAATATAGAAATTGCACATGAGGCACTATATGCCTTGCATCTCGATACACAAAATAATGTGCTTCTCCACTATAGCCCACTTTGGTTGGATGCTCCAACTTCAACATGGTATCAGAGTGGGCAATTTATCCATGTTTTAGGCCCAATTGGCCTCACATGCTCCATGTCATCCTACATAATTAATCTATCAGTTTGGCTTAGTCCATCCACACATGAGCAGGGTGTTATACAAACTCTTAGGCCTCTCCACTAGTAGTGTCTTAGGTTGGATGCATCAGCTTTAACAAAGTGCAATCAAATTGGTCACTTACATCAAATTGGTCTTAGCCTATATACCGTGCTGTTTTGCTTATTGGTTTGGTTATAAGGATAAGGCTCTAGAATCTGTCCGCTAAAATAATCAATCAACATTGTGCCAATATTACGTACCTGGTTTGAAATCCATAATTGTTGCTGAACTAATGCATATGGAGTTCATATTCTTCATATTTTGTATTTGTGATTTTCAGGTCATGCCTCCACTGTGGTGCAGGTTGGATAGGCTGTGGTTTCCCCACCCTGGTGTCCTTGAGGGATCTATCACTCGACAACCTTTTATTTGCCCTCTTGACCATGTATTTGAGGTATGTCCTGTTTGTCGGAGCTAATTTTATATACTTTTGTTTTCTTTGCTTCCTCAATAGACAAGATTGCTCAGAAAATTTTCGTTGTTAGAGGTTGACGTCCATTGGGACAAGTTTCTATTAAATCAGCCGTTGTACTTAAACAGCAGGATATCAGTTACATTCTCGACGTCAAGACAGCTGACAGACAAATTCATGGCTTTTGCCACTAGAGTTTAGTTTTTGAAGTAGTGAGTGAATTATAATGTCATTGGAGAAAAATAATGATCATAATATTAACTTGGTCATCCTTGCTATGGTCTAAATTAGAAATTTAGCCTTCCTCCCCTATTTAAATTTCTGATGCAGTCTGTTGACCAGTGTTTGTGCTGATTATTTAGATGTCACTACCCTGGTTGAAAACCTATAAGGATTACTAGAAATGTCAGTTAAATTTTCTGATTGAAATTAATTATGATCTTCTATTCGCCATTCTTGAGCATGATTAGTTGCAAAGGGGGTTTTCCTAGATGGTATGGATTCTGGAAGTGCCTTTTCCTTGTCATTTGTGTCTTGTTGGATGTAGTCCAGCACCCTCATGATGGTTTAGGGGTTATGCTTCCCTTGGATTTTCCTCAATTACACAAAATTTGACTCCGATAGGAAACTAAGCCTGGCCGCATGATTTTTGGTATGATTCCCTGAAAATGTGTGCTGAATAGATGATGTGACCCTTGTTTCTTTCATTCTTAATCTCCACTTTTTATGGAGGAAACCACAATATGAGGGATGTATGGTATTTTTCACAAATTATTTTTCATGGAAACCTAAAAAATCATCGTGCTGCATGCAAATGCTTCATCTTCTCAAAAAATTAATGAGTTTTTGTTACTGAGGAAACCACATAAAAGAAAGAATAAGTGTCATGAAGCAAACCCCAAGGACAATACGAATTTTACAATCTAACCACAAGGATTGTGTGCATAATTTTATTTTTCTTTTCTTTCTCTATCCTATCTGTGGACCCTTTGTTATAATCATTTAAAAGGTTTTCATTGTAGATAAAGCTGAAATACAAAATATACTGGAAAAAGGTTTGCCGAGAGAAAAAGAGGCAGTAAGAAGAGGATGTCGGTTATATTGTTTTCCCTACAGCTACCTCAGAACAGTCGATTTTCTCTTTTTTGCTTTTGTTTTACCTCTTTTTCTTTAATCCATACCAAGCTCTCTCTGAAATTAGTCTGGACCAGTTTCTTCCTGCCCAACTTTTAATTATCTGGAGTAGTTCTTAATATTTATTTCTAAAAATTGTTGTTTACTTTATAGCTATTTTCCATCATTTGTCAAAGCTTACATTTCGTTTAAACCGAATTGAAATCCGTTGTTCATAATAATGGGTCTGTTTGTACTGAGTGAAGCTTCCTACGAGTTGAACAAATAAATCATAGGAATATTAAGGGATCTCAAAGTCACATTTTACTCTGGTTTTCCTATTCTGAGTCTCCTCTGGAAGCTAATGAAAGACTACTGTGAATGCAGGTAAATGTCTTGCTCAAGGAATTGCCAGAGGAGATATTTGGGCCCCAGATCAATATAAGAGAATACTCATTTTTTGACAATCCATTGATGCCAAAACAGGTAAATGAGTATCAGTGAAACTTAACACTTAAACTCAAAAGTAGCACTTATCTTCTATACTAACCAACAACCCCCCACCCCCACCCCCCCTCTTCCCTCCCTCCCTTAGAGTACCGCTTATACATTTATGAATCTTTTTTTCAGGTGAAAGAATCATGGCTTGAGGTCCAGCTTTGTCAAGAAGGAACCCGAGACTGCGTTGCTTCAAATACTACCAGCCCATCAGGAGTGCTGAGATTTCCAAAGAGAAGCGATGAAGAAACGGTATTCTGAATGTGTGTGTGTGTGTACGCACTTATTTTCTTGAAAAGACTCTATACATCTATTAATATATACATATACGGTTTAGTGAAAGGCTATCTGTCATTTTTGGCACTCTATATACAGAGCTTCAGTTGAGGGATCCCTCAAATAACTTATTTGAGGGACACCCTTGTAGGGTTGGCATCTATAATGATCTCTAATTTATTGAGAAGCTGAAACTGGGCCAGTTTGTTCAAACATTATCAGTTAATCAAACTATATTCATCATTGGCTCATGAAATGGTCAGAGTTTAAGTGGCCTTTAAAGGGGATAAGTACTGTGACAAGATATAGGTGGTCAGGACTCAGACCGACTTTTGAGACATAATATTCTAGAATGTTTTTTTTTTTCCTTCTAACTCTGTCTAGCAATGTTTCTATTAACTCTAATATTTTTATTATATTGTATTTCACTTGTATATGCAGTTCAAGACAATATTCTCCTCATTCAAGGATGTAAAAGTAATTCAGTTTTCTTCTATGCAAGATGCCTTCCCAGGTTTCACTGACAAGGCAAGTCTTTTCGATATTTTTTTTTTCTTTGGTCTCTTATTAATGGTTGAACCGTTAGTACATGCTTATTTATCATGTTCTGATGATATATGAATTTACGCTCAGGCAAGGGAAGAGAAATTCAGGAACCGCGTGAAGCGGTACGTTGGTATATGGTGTTGTGTGGCGGAACACACTCCTGGTCACATATACTATGACATGTACTGGGATGAGAAACCAGGTTGGAAACCTATCCCACCTCAAACACCAGAGGATGATCACCCGCCACCATAAAACCCTAGCTACACTCGTGTATGTTTGTCAACACACAAGCAGAGCATGGGAGAAATACGGAAAGAAATCTCTCACACAAATTAGTTCCTAACTTATAATTATATCCAACGGAGAGGACTGCATCCACATTTGTACATGGAGAGGCTGTGTCCATCTTAAGAATGTAATTTGATGCTGAAATGCCGTCATCTTGTGTATCAGTAAAGAAATCTTGTTTTGACGTGTATCAATATCTCCATAGCTCAAATAAAAGAAAAACGGAAACTTTTTATTTTCACGTTTCTTATTTATTTTGTAAGATTTTTGAAATGGAATCCTTTATTTTTTTGGAAATATAGGTTTCTTCTGTTATCAATAAACTAAGAGTAATGCTACACTTGCCACATTTTTATCGCACATTTCTATACCACATGATGTGGCATGTCCATATCATATGTCACATTAATTAAAATCAATGAACTGCATTTTAATAAAGAAAGTTTTATTATCATTTTTTTAAAAAAGTGTTAATCAATCATAAAAGAAAAGAAAATATTAAATACTTTTAATTGATGTAGCTGTTCACTTCATCTGCCACATAAGGTGGTATGGAAATGTGGTATACAAATGTGGTAAGAGTAGAATTATTCATAAAGTAATTAGAATTATTTTTTTCTTTTTTTCCATGTGACAACATTATATTTATTTCGCTAAAAAAAAAAAACTTAGTAGGATCGCCCCATAACGTGATCTACTACAATAGTGTCTTTCTACACACTATGTTGGGCATGTTACTTCCATTCTAGATTATTGTAACGTTCACTTGCATTTTGGGGTCCAAAGGGTGGGAATAGATGGGGATTGGTAATGGTTCATGAGAAATTGAGCATGTGGATGGGTTCTTTGGTTTGGTTTTCTCTGCCTTTTGTTGGGGACTTATGCTTATGGTCTTTGATTTTATTTTATTTTTGTCAAAGTTTGGGAGGGGAGGGGAGGAGAGGTGACATTGGATTTCGAATATGAGACTAATGATTTGCAGATAAATGCCGAGTTAAGGATTCGGCTGGCTGCTTATATTCTTTGATTAATGAGTGGTTTTGTTAGTGTAAAATATTGTACGTACTTTGGTTGGCCAATTAGTCTATTAATTTACCTGTACAACATAAGTAAATCATTGAAAGGTAAAATATAGTCAACATTTTTATACCTGTTTACAATGAACTACTCGCTCAGGTAACTTACTAGTGGGTAGTAGATAGAATTTTTTACATTGACACCTTGTAAAGATTGTTAGTATTTTTATTACTAAGTAAATTTAGGTTTTACCCATAAAAAAATTTTCACTTTTGGAAAAAGCCAAAGCTTTTTCAAAAAAGACAGAATAACCTCTCAACTTTCAAACCAAAGACATGCAAATGTAAAGGATTTCTTAGGAAATTAAAAAATAAATAAGGGTAATTTTGTCCATTTTTGCTTCTTTTAAAAATTTTCTCTCTCCTTTGGGTTTTTCCAAAGTCTCCCACTAAACTCCCGAGATTTCAAAAATTACACTAATATTCTTTGAAATTTCAAATTATTTTTACAAAATTCATTCCATTAAAAACCTCATAAGTTTTGTGAAAATATGAAGAAAAAAAATTTCGATGAGTATCAATGTAAATAAATTGAAAACAAAGAGGAGGTTAATTTAATGCAATTTTAAAAACTTCACGAGTTTTTGTGAAAATACAAAAAATTCAGTAAACGCACAACATGGAATGGAAGTTATTGGATCAAAAAACGTACCTTCCTGCATAGGCCGATGGGCCCAATCTACGTAGCGTGGGTCCCGCCTATATTTTAAACCCAGTTTAAACCTCTCCGCCTCCTTTGGAGCCAAATTTCCTTTTTTGAACAGTCTCCCTCCCTCACCCTCAGATCCATTCCAAACACTTGCAGATCCCCCCAACTCCAACTCCAACTCCAACTCCAAACGGTAATTCTTTCTCCACTCTATGAATCTCTGCTGTTTATCTATTACAAATTTGAGCATCGCACCCTCTCTATCTCTCTCTCTCTCTCTTACACGCACGCACCAATATTTATTATATAATCGAATCTTGTTCAATTTAATTTCCTTTGGCTCTTGAAGTTCTTCCTCATAGGGTTTATGAATAGTAGCAGCTCCATTTAGACTGCAACTTTTGTCTGCAAAACAGTTGATGAGTACCCACCATAGATTTGTACTGATACTCTCAGTTTAGAGCAGAGTTGATTAAGTTTCTTCTTTTTCTAATTTTTTTTTTTTGCAAATGGGTTTTGAAAAAGGCGGGCGATGTTTATATGTTGCTGAAATTGGACTCACGGGCTCGTCAAATTTGTTTTTCTTGTTACCAAATGTTGAGATTGGATGGTTGAAATATTTCCCCACTAGGTGATTTGATAAAGAGACCAGCTTTAAACACTCTCTAGGTGGGTCTTTTAAATTTGAGATTGCTTTCAGGATGGAGGGCATTTTCAGAAACTGGCAAAGTGCTCTTATTTTCTTGAATAATTGAACTTTATCTCCCTATAATAACATGCCATTTATGGTGACTCCATGTTAAAATGACTACATTTTCGACATAGATAGTGAAATCACCTCAAGTTGTGTAGCAGGAGGAGTTAAATTTTTGTTTATTTTGTGTGATACTTTTCATTCAAGTAGCGCAGCAGGAAGAAAATGTTTGTTATATCTGCTATTCGTTTAAGCTCAATGTGTTTTAGCATGATAGTTATATTGGGGCTGTTGTTTTCACTCAAGGATATCTTTATTGATTTTATCTTTCTTTTTCTGCTAATGCCTCTGCAGCCAGGACCTTAGGATCCTCTTAGCCAAGTTAGTTGTTCTGATCCCTCAAATGGTGAGCTCTAACCTCAACAACAATGCACTGGGAAACAGTGTGGTTGGTTCATCTGTGTGCCATAAGCAATCAACATTACCGATGAAAAAGATAGCATTGAGAGATGTACAGAATGATAATAGGAACTTTATGCCAAATTATCCTGAGAATTGTTTTCTAGGACGACCAGTCGCGGATCCCATTAAGGTTCTGGGAACTAAGATACTCAACCCTGAGTTGCCACGGAGCCCACCTTGTCACCAATTCACGAGCATCAGCAGTGCAAGTGATCAGCTCATGCATGGCGGTGGTGGGAGGAAGTTAGAGTCAGCACTAGGCAAGCGAAGAGTTCAAGGTGTGACAGAACAAAATACTTACTCTCTCAATTTCAAACGATATTGTTCGCAAAAGCAGCAAGACCTACCTAGAGACAGAACCAAGAATCAGGAACATGAGATATCTGCATTTGCACCAATGCCTTCGGCTTCTCCGGTTAAATTTTCACCTGGTAAACCACCAGTTCCAATTTTTCTTGGAAAGCCCAGTAATGGTTTGCCAGCTGCTCATTCCAGGCACCTTAGATTCACTCCTGAATCTATGGTTCCTCACTTGGTTGGTTCTGAGAAGAACCATGATGAGCAAAGGACAGAAGGGTTTCTACATTTGCAGAACCTCTTGAAGCAATTTGATGATTCTGATCAGAGAGAATACATCCAGAGTAGGTCATTGTATTATGGCATTGCTGTTTCAATTTTAAAAATTTCGTACCTACTTTTCTGCCTTTAATTTTGCCAGCACTGAAAATGCTCTTTGTTCATAATGTTATCAGCGCTTCGTTATTTATCGCCATCTGAGCTTAGCAGACATGCCGTTGAGCTAGAGAAAAGATCAATGCAGCTATCAGTTGAGGAAGGTAAGCTTTATGCAAAAATCTAACTACTCAAAGAATAAATATTTATTAATATAGTCATTGAAAATATCACCTTTTTCACAAACCCTGTGTTCATTTTATGGCTCTGTCATTGATTTATTTAACTCTAGTGATCAATGCATCATGCAGCAAAAGAGATCCAAAGGATGATGGCTCTAAATATATTGGGGAAGTCTTCAATGACAAGCAATTTTTTATAGGCAATTTGAGCGTGTTCAGTGCAACAAGTGGAAAGCGATTAAAGATTCAAAATACTCTGGTTTTGGTGATGGCCAGCAGAATGAACTCTCCCAAATACCTTGAGCTTACTTTAAAGCTTGGGAATTGTTAGCTGTGAAGTTGATGCTGACTCTTCTACTGTAATATGCCCCTCACTGCTTTTTCCCCTCCAACAAGAGCAACAGGAGGTAGTCTACTCTTACCAGTATAATTTGTTATCTCTCTCTTTTTATTTTTCTTTTATGTTTTGTGTGTTTTTTCCACGGCAGAAGATGTTGTAATGTAATTGCTTTAATTTTGGTGAGACCAGTTATTTTAGACAAACCATTTTGTTTATTTATTTATTTGTACAAGTAATAAAACTAGAGGAAGATTCAAACTTGAGTAACGAGGGTACATACTGTCCTCATCAACTGGCCTATGCAACCATTTTTATCCATTATAACAGATGTTGGTAACGTACTCAAAGAATAAATATTTATTATATAATTGCAACCCTTCTAATTGTTGTTACACCAACATTATTATGGTAACGTGTTTACTTCCAAATGTTTGTACTCGTTTCTACGCTTCCACATTAAAATTTACAATTGAAATTATTTGCTACTTTTCCTACATACATGAAGCTAATGCTAAAGTTCTTATTGCATCAAGGCCTAGTTACGTTTTTTTTTTTAAATTTTTTTTTTTTTTTAGATGATCACTATAATGATTAGATGTCAAGTCTTGAACATGGAACTTGAATATGTTTTATGCATGAAGAACAAGAAGTATGGTCATATGAGTATAACTCGAAGCTTCCTTGATCTCATAGTTCCCTTGTCTACGTCCTCAAAGAACAACAGCAATAACTTTTTCAATATATAAAAAATAAGACTATAATTTTAATATTTATAATATATGTGACTTCTCTCTTAAAAAATATCTCTCTGCTCTCATTTTCTCTCTACTCATTCACCCTCTTTCTTTCCTTCCTTTCTTTATTCTTTATATGGACTCTCATTTCTTCTCAGATGGTATGTTTGTTGAAGAAAGGGGGAAAGCCTTGCTTGTAGTCAGAATTCTGTGGCTGCTTACTCATATTTTTTTGACTTCACGTGAGTGTTGGCAGACAAGCTTTACCATTATTCATCTTCAATCAATTAGGTTCTATTATTTGTGGGCTCCACATTCTTTACTTTACAATATCAGTATTGACAAGTAACAAAGAAGAAATCCTGTAGAAAAAGACATTGAGCGAGCCCAGAGTTCGTTGATTTTTCTTCTTCGTTTTTTATGTATCCAAATTTGAAGTGGGCCCAGAGAGTGGCACTCTTTGTGCCTAATCTGAGCTCGGGCCCCTTCTAACCTTATCAGCATATTTCCTGTTTTCGGCAGCTTTCACACAAACGACACCGAAAAATAGCCTCTTCCAGTTTTTTATTTATTTATTTTGTCTGTTTTTATAAACTTCAAGCATATCCACTGCCATAAGTGATTGCGCCTAAGCGTTAGCAAAGCTCCAAGATCTGGATAAGGCATGATGAATGCATCACGTGCTCAATTATTTTCAATCGTGGAATTCCCACCACGATTATGATAATTGCTGTAAAGAGTACCCATGTGATGTGAAGCCCACTTACTATTTGTGTGGGGACTTTGGTGCATTAGTTTATTGCACACTTGGTGTCATTCTTGCTTGCCAAGGCTACCCTCTTGTGCAAATGGGTGAGACAACCAATCATCTGAGAAGAAGAGAGCCCATGCTGATAGGAAAGGAAGAAAATAAAGAAGAGGAGGAAAGAAAGCGGGTAAGTGATGGAGAGAAAAGAGAGCAGGGAGAAATTTTTAAGAGAGAAAGATTAGCGGGTCACATATATTATAAACATTAAAGTTATAGCTTTATTATTTTACATAGTGGAAAAGTTACTGTTGTTGTTTTCCGAGTACTAAGCAAGGCTGAACCTCGTTAAATATTGTGTCTCATTTACTTTACGTGCAGATTAACATTCTCGCACATATTCCAATTATTTTATAACAATAATAATAATTTTCTAGGCCTTTTTCTTGTTTTTTTTTTTTTTTTTTGTCGTTGAAGTTTTTGTCAATAAAAATAAGAAAAATGTTAGGGAGACCAGCTTTAGATACCAACTTGTATATCATCTCTCTAATAAATTGTGAGATCCATTTTATTGGTGGGTTCTACCTCTATTAGAGAGATGACACACAAGTTATTATCTAAAGTTAATCTCCCTAATATGACCCTAAAAATTTATGACATAATTCTTTGTTGGTCCCATCATTCAGCCTTCCTACATGAATGTATTATATGGGCGAGGTTTTCAATATATCAAATATCTTCACGATATATTGTGCTTGTTCAATGTATGGATGAACATCATTTTATCCTCATGTTTAGATGCAATTTTTGTGAAGAAATATAATTTTAGTTTAATATTCTGGATTTTCAATCATAAAGTGATATTTATGGCATATGAATATCGAATTTTTATATTTAGAATCTGTGCATTTATTTGCATTTCGTAAAATTTAAACTAAATATCTAACTACTTATATGACACATCATTAATTAATCTTTAAGTTAAAGTCCTTTTTTTTTTCTTTTCAAAAATTGATGTTAACATTAAAGTAAACGTGCTTGAGGGGTTTTTTTAATTCATCGTAATATATGTTATTTCTTAATTACATAATTTGCTCGATTTTTGTGACTAGAAAATCAAAGTTCTGAAGTTCACTTTGTGCTTAGGGTTCGATCTATAAACTGGAGGTAAATAGCAATAAATTAATTTTATTTACAGTTTTTTCAAGGAGGAAGCATGATGAAAAAAGTATCTCCCTCAAGCATGTTACCTTTAAAGTTAACAAAAAAATCTTAGGTTAAAGATTGATGATGTGTCCTATATTAAATGGTTAGATTATTTGAGCGGAATTTCACAAAATGTGGTTAAATGCACAGATCCTAAATATGGAGATTCGGAATTTGTTGTTAAATTGATTGTCTTGAATCCAGTTCAATGATAATGTGAGATATACAAATGAATTTTTTTTTTCTTAAGTAAAATAAAAGATTAACAAAAAATTAATAATTCAATTAAGAATGTTAGCGTTAAAACTAAACAAATAGTTATAGGGCTAACTTACAAGTTATATGGATGGTTTGGACAGGAGGGGCCTTCGGACCGTGGCGTCCTTCCTTGGATCATGATGCTGGAATCAAGCTGAAGAGAGAAACGGCAGGTGAGGTCTTGAGCACCGGTATGGTCTCGGGCGAAGACCCTCTGATGCCAAAGTTAGTGACTAAGAGCTAAGTACTGAATGTGGGAGCACAGTTCAAGTAGAAAGTTTTACCCTGTGGCTGGGGCCAGAGGCCTTATTTATTCAGGGTGTTGGGTGATCACTTAGCACTTAGTTTCGATGTAGGACTTGTGAGAGTGTCTTTAATGGTTGACACGCATCCCAACATGCTTTAGCGAGAGCTTCGAGGTTGTCTTGTATGATCGGCCAGTCGTGCTGATGGCGCCCTTGAGGTCATTCGACATCAGGTACTGAAGGTTTGTTTAAGGGGGCAGTCCAGAGCACTTACCAATTGAAGAACATGTATGAATCGGTGGTGTATGCCGATTCATGTCGAATTGGCCTATTCGGCCCTGCTTCACAGGGTTGGTCTTAACCTCGTTTGCTTTCCACGTGTCATGATGTGAGCGGAGAGTCATATATGGTACAAACAAAGAACAATAGTCAAATTAATAATTTGCATTTTGCCCTGCCATTGTTGTTCGCCGTGAAATGTTTTTAATTGTTTCAATCAAATCTCTATAGTTAGAGCATCCATAATGATGTTCTCTATTTTTTAGCTAAAATTTAGGTAAGAATACAAAAAAGCTATTTTAGGAGCTCTTTAAAAAATTTCAGCTCCAACCATACTCTCAAATTTAGAGTCATAAATGCTGTAGCTTTTTTTTTTTTTTTTTTTAAATTGGTCCATTTATATTAAAAAAATAATATAAAAAATAGTTAGCATTAATTACAAGTTTGAAATACTCATTAGATAAAACAACATTATATTTAAATCAATTTTTGTGTTAATTATTTAGCGATAATATGTTCACAAAATTTGAAAAATAAAAAGACGATTCCATATATTTTATAATTACACAGTCAATTATGGTGTTTCTACTCCTTTTTACTCATTTTTACTTTTCAATTGAAAGGTTTGGCGGGAATCGTTCTGACTCGCGACGCTAAATTGGCAAAGATATGTTTTCTCTTCTGTTGACCTTCCACTGTGTTTGGATAAAGATAACCAGCTGAGATTGGTAATTTGCACATAAGCGCGAGGGACCTTCCACGACCCCCAAGTGTTTATAAATTCCCCTATTTCACATGTCACTCTTCAATTCTCATTTGCCACAGGACCCTCCTTTTGAGTGGCTTATCTCTGCTCTCTCACCTTCTTATCAAACTCCCTTCTTCTTCTCCCCATCTCTCTCTCCATGGATCCTTACAAGGTACTCATTTCCCTGTCCTAATCTCAATATTTCTTGATTTGTTTAAGTTTGATTTCTTGGTGAATTAATCTTCTTGATCAATCAGATTGGTCATATTTAAGCGTGCTCGAAATTTTGTGTTTGTTGTTCTTTTAGCTCATCATGGTCTTGTTTCATTTTCGTTGTGTATGTTGCAGCACCGCCCTTCAAGTGCTTTTGATTCCCCATACTGGACCACAAACGCCGGTGCTCCAGTTTGGAACAACGACTCTTCTTTGACTGTTGGACCTAGAGGTAATTCATCACAACTCTTCGTTGATTGATCCTGGGCTTTCAATTGCAACCCAGTTTTTTTATTTTTTATTTTTAGTTGCGCTTCATCATCTATCTATCTTATGATGCTGTTCACTATTTGTGTGCATATATTTATCTTTGTTATCATAGGTTCTTCGCTTACCTGGGTTTTGAATTTTTGTGATGGTTTTCTCAACTTTTTTGAACAAGATTTTGATATTCATGTGATTATGAGATGTAAACTGCTTTTTGGATGTTATTCCCGCCCACTACCAGGTTGAGGATGATTAATCTTTGGAAACGCTTGTGGGATTTAAGATATGTATATATATACTTATATATCTTGTATTTGAAGCTGATCCTTTTCGATTAACCCCTTATCTGTTATTTATTTATTTATATATATATAGAAAATTAAGGATATGAATTTCTTTTTTTGGCTAATTTTCCCCTGCGGTCTACATCTCAACATTTTATCCAATTTTTTATTAAATCATTAAAAAAAATTGAAAAAAGAAGAAAAAGATAACACAAAATAAAACCTTATCTCATCAGTTTTTTTTCTTCCCCCTCCCCTCTGGTTTTCTTCTCCCCCTCCTCCTCTGCCCGATGCTTCTCCCGAGGTCAACCAGCCCCACCCCGACTCACCTCCTCCTGCCTCCTTCTCTCTCACTTTGTCGCCCTATTCCCTTACGCTTTAGGGTTTTGATCTTCTTTTTTGTTTTTCGTCCTTTCGTTATCTACAAAGTGTGTCTCCCACCCTCTCTTCTCTCTTCCCCCACCTTTCACCCTCCCCCTCCTCCTTATGTCTCCCTCTTTCTTCGACATCCATAACCTCACCTCCCAAAAAACTCAAACACCACCCAAAAAAAAATTTATATTCAAGATCAAAACCCTAAATAGCCACACAAAAAATTTGAAGATCTTTATTATTAACCTCACCTTACTCCCCAGGAAACCCAAACAGCCAAACAGCCACCAAAGAAAAAAAATTCAAGATCAAAATCCTAAACAGGCACCCAAAACATCTCAATATGTTTATTATTAAATTTTGTTTTCCTCTCTGTAACCTTGGCATCGGGAGAGAGAGACGCAAAAAGAGAGTGGGAGGGAGAAGGAGGAGGGGATGGGCATATGGGGGGAGAAGAGACAGAGGGTGGAGGATGGTGATGTTGGTGGATGTTGAAGAGGAGGGGGAAAGAGATCGAAGAGAGGGTGTGATGTTGGTGGCTGTCAAACATAGGGTGAATATATCATTATTATTTCAATTTTTAATTTTTAATTCTATATTTATTATTTTTAATGTTTGAAATGACCAATATGCCCTCATATTTAACAGAAAATTAGAAGAAATGTTGAGGATTTAGACGGCAGGGGGAAATTGGCCGAAAAAAAAAATTCTTATCCTTAATTTTCTAAAAAAAAAAGAATAGAGGGCTAATTGAAAGTGAGCTACAATTTCAAGGGGTATTTCAGTAGTAAACCCTTTATTTTAAAATTTCTACTTACTTTAGTTGAAAAATGATTGTCCCGCTCTGTTGGTTCTCGTTTAATTCCTCCAGCCTCCTTTTGGGTTGTCAAGATAATCTGGTTGGCTGAAACCCTACCTTCTAAATGTAAATAAAAATTACAAATATTTGCAACCGAGCAACAGTCATCTTTATTTTATGTTCTGGAACGCATAACAATTAATTTCATTTTTATGCTATTTTTGCATGTAATCTAGATGATTAAATATGATGAGTTGAGTCGGTGCAGTTCCGAATTAAATTTCTGTTTCTATTTTTCAGGTCCAGTTCTCCTTGAGGACTATCATCTGGTGGAGAAACTTGCCACCTTTGATAGAGAACGAATCCCAGAGCGTGTTGTCCATGCTAGGGGAGCCAGTGCAAAGGGATTCTTTGAGGTCACTCATGATATTTCTCAGCTTACTTGTGCTGACTTCCTTCGAGCCCCTGGTGTTCAGACACCTGTCATTGTGCGTTTCTCCACTGTTATCCATGAGCGTGGCAGCCCTGAAACCCTGAGGGATCCTCGTGGTTTTGCAGTGAAGTTTTACACCAGAGAGGTGAGGTTTTTACCTATATATTATCAATGTTTTATTTATTTTCTCAATAGTGTAGGCATATTTAATGGATTTGTATTGGTATCTGTAGTGGCAGCTGAGGTGGCTGTGGTGACAAAATCTGAAGTACTCAAGTCATATTTGACTAATTATAGTTATTGGAAATCTTGCAGTCTCGTGACTTTAATGAAAGATTGCATTCATTCCTTTCTTAGCTCTGCCTTTTCATTTTCCTTTAAATTATAGGGGGTAGTCGTCTGGCTGTAATAGATTGCTCATGTAGCATTATTCACCATATACGAATTTATTCGGGTTAATTTTGCTGTGTAGTAATTACTCATGTGGTGACTTTGTTCTTCTTAAACGCAGGGTAATTTTGACCTGGTTGGAAACAATTTCCCCGTCTTTTTTGTCCGTGATGCAATGAAATTCCCGGACGCGATCCGTGCTTTCAAACCGAACCCCAAGTCGCACATCCAAGAGACTTGGAGGATCCTTGACTTCTTCTCCCACCTTCCAGAAAGCCTGCACACGTTCGCCTTCTTTTATGATGATCTGGGAGTTCCACAAGATTACAGGCACATGGAAGGCTCTAGTGTTCACGCCTATACCCTCATCAGTAAGGCAGGGAAAGTACACTATGTGAAATTTCATTGGAAACCTACTTGTGGAGTCAAGTGTTTGTTGGAGGATGAAGCTATTAAGGTTGGAGGAGCTAATCACAGCCATGCTACCAAGGACCTCTATGATTCCATTGCAGCTGGCAACTACCCTGAGTGGAAACTTTATATTCAGACAATGGATCCTGATCACGAGGACAGATTTGACTTTGACCCTCTTGACTTAACTAAGACCTGGCCTGAAGATATCCTTCCCCTGCAGCCAGTTGGCCGTTTGGTTCTGAATAAAAACATCGATAACTTCTTTGCAGAGAATGAACAACTTGCGTTTAACCCTGCCCATGTTGTCCCTGGTATCTACTATTCAGATGATAAGATGCTCCAAACTCGAATCTTCGCATATTCTGATACTCAGAGGCACCGTCTTGGCCCGAACTATCTGCAGCTCCCAGTGAATGCTCCCAAGTGTCCTCATCATAACAATCATCATGAGGGATTCATGAATTTCATGCACAGGGATGAGGAGGTATTATTATTTTACTCAATTGTTATGTCTCATATGGAATCGCTTTGGCCCTTGTATACTTCGATTGCTCAATATTCTGGGAGGACAACTCCAATTGTATGCATGTTTATTCATTTGAGTTTTCTCTGATGAGTTGCTATACTGTTATTTTCAGGTTAATTACTTCCCTTCAAGGCATGATCCTGTTCGTCATGCTGAGCGCTACCCCATTCCTTCTAATATCCTTTCTGGAAAGCGTGAGAAGGTCAGTTTCTATCAATTGAGGAATATTGCTTTAAATAATATACCTTAGTTTCCCCGTCTCGTCTGTACATCATCTTTTCTTCCAGCTGTGTCCCTTTTTCTGTCACCTGGGCACATACACTAGTGTAGGTGTGTGTGTGTATACATATGCACCGATTGCATTTCTGGATTTTCCTTGTTTTCTGCACATAATAATTCATATGGGAACTTTGTTTTGGTTATTCAGTGCGTCATTGAGAAGGAGAACAACTTTAAGCAACCTGGAGAGAGATACAGATCTTGGGCGCCAGACAGGTACCTGGCAACCCTGTGATGTCTCTGTATGAAAATAATTGTATTTAAACATTGTTCTTAATCTTGCATCTTCATGCAGGCAAGAGCGATTCATCCGCCGATGGGTGGATGCCCTATCAGACCCTCGTGTCACCCATGAGATTCGCAGCATTTGGATCTCATACTGGTCTCAGGTGAGTCTATTTATAAATTATTGCATTTGTGAATTTGTACCGTTAAGCAACGTGATGATGTGATACTGGAATATGAAGGGTTAGTTTTAGAATAAGCCATGTTGTTCTGATGTTATGTGCTTGTATTGGCAATGCAGGCAGATAAGTCTCTGGGTCAAAAGCTTTTATCCCGTCTCAATGTGAGGCCAAGCATTTGAGGGTTATGCCAAGTCAAATGTTTGAATTCCTATCTGTGTTATACTAAATTTGGTATGTAATGTGAACTGTAGTTCCAATGTAATAAGCGCCGGTTGTATTGTCTTGTTTCTATACAAGATATTATGCAGTCGTTCTTGTAGTTCACATGCATATGAGTGTCCTGTCTTAGTGTGTATGCTTGTGTTTGTGGACTTGGATTGTCATGTTAGATGAGTCATGTGGCAAAAGCTCGTATAGGTATGTTTGGTACATGGTATTAGACTATGGATATGAGTAAATAGTCAATGTCATTTGTTTGATGTCAACTTGTATTACTTAATTACTGAATTATATTAAACGAAAGTTTTTAATACTCTCATTACCCGACTAATACAACTCACATGCCCCGATTTAGAAAACACACGCTTAATTATAAGATTAGGAAAAAAAAAACACGCCCCACATTTCTTCTTTGCTCTCTCTCTCTCTCTCTCTCTCTCTCTCTCTCTCTCTCTCTCTCTCTCTCTCTCTCTCTCGGGTTGATTAGCAGCTAATGACTACTCCGATGGACCTCTAACCCTAACAAGTATGTTTTTCTAGGACGACCAGTCGCGCATCCCATTAAGGTTTTGGGAACTAAGATACTCAACCCTGAGTTGCCACGGAGCTCCCCTTGTCACCAATTCACGAGCATCAGCAGTGCAAGTGATCAGCTCATGCATGGTGGTAGTGCGAGGAAGTTAGATTCAGCATTAGGCAAGCGAAGAGTTAAAGGTGTGAGAACAAAATACTTACTCTCTCAATTTCAAACGATATTGTTTGCAAAAGCAGCAAGACCTACCTAGAGACAGAACCAAGAAGCAGGAACATGAGACATCTGCGTTCGCACCAATGCCCTTGGCTTCTCCGGTAGATTTTTCACCTGGTAAACCACCTGTTCCAATGGATTGCCAGCTGCTCATTCCAGGCAACTTAGATTCACTCCTGAATCTCTGGTTCCTCACTTGGTTGGTTCTGAGAAGAACCATGATGAGCAAAGGACAGAAGGGTTTCTACATTTCAAGAACCTCTTGAAGCAATTTGATGATTCTGATCAGAGAGAATAGATCCAGAGTAGGTCATTTTATTATGGCACTGCTCTTTCAATTTAAAAAATTTCATACAATTTTTCTGCCTTTAGTTTTGCCAGCACTGAAAATGCTCTTCGTTCATCATGTTGCCAGCGCTTCGTCAATTATCACCATCTGAGCTTAGCAGACACGCCGTTGAGCTAGACAAAAGATCAATGCAGCTATCAGTTGAGGAAGGTAAGCTTTGTGCAAAAATCTAACTACTCAAAAAATAAAGATTTATTAATATAGTCATTGAAAATATCACATTTTTCACAAACCCTGTGTTCATTTTATGCTGTCATTGATTTATTTAACCCAATCCAATTAACAAACGTGTCAAGAATGCTCAACCCGAATCTAACCCATTTAATAAACATGTCTTCTTGGGTTCGGGTCGTCTTTTTTTGTGTGAGTTTGGAGTCGTGTAATGGGTTCATAAATAAAATAACATGCATGTTACAAAACTCACAATTGAAAAAATTTAAATAAAAAAACAGAGAGAGGAGAGAATATATAAGGAAGAGAGAGAGAGAGAGAGAGAGAGAGAGAGAGAGAGAGAGAGAGAGAGAGAGAGAAGGAAAACAAAGCAAAAAAAGAGACAGAGAGGTAGGGGTGGGCATGGTCCGATTTGGACTGGTTTCTTAAAAAAATGGAACCTTGAACCGAAAATGAAGTCCCATGGATGATTTTATAAATAAACAAAAAAACAGAAACTTAAACATTTTATAATCCAACAAAACAAAACAAAACACATTATACAATCCAACTAAACATTATCAAGTTGATTTTTTAAATATAGTCCCATGGATGTTTTTAAATGTTTTATGTCATATGGGATAGATACCTGGTCACTGTTTCTAGGGCTGCCATTTTATTTTAATCAACCCTAAATCAATTTGAACCACAAATCCAATGCCCACCCCTAGAGAGAGGAGACATGTGTCGACGCGCAGAGGTACGACAAATCTACAAGCGGAATTATGGGTGCCATGGATAGTAGGGACGACGTTGCACAAGTCGCGACAAAGTTGTAGACGGTGGAAAGCGAGAAGGCTGTGGAGCTCAAGGAATGCGGAAAAATTAGACGGTGCAATGGTGCTAGGGTTCATCTATTAAAGGAAACAAAGGAAAAAGAAGAATTACAACCACGCAGAAGAGAGAAAAGAAAGAAAGAAAAGAGAAAGGAAAGAAGAAAGAGAAAAGAGAGAAAATGAAAGAAAAAGAAAGCAGAAAGAAAATGTCGTATCCCTTCTCATCTTCTTTGGATCTTAACCTAGCTCCGCCAACACAGACATAGGGGCAAGGAGTTGCACCAGTCTGGATACCCTACTTTGCTTCTTCACGAGGACCAGTGACAAAAAGCGACTCGTTACTCCTTGACAACGAGGTTGCCATTGGAGTTGCGAAGAGTTTGGTGACTCCCAGGGATGTATGCATACTAGGAACGGGGGATGACAACCGGTTAGTGAGCAATGTTGTGGCACTGTGCTTGCAAAATGCGACAACTATCACAAGTGTGGGGCATCGCCTCATTGCAAAATCTTATGAGGTGCAAGTACTGAGAGCTTAGTTGTGGCAGAGCAGAATTTGGTTGATGAATATCGGCGTGAGATCAAAAGATTGAAAAAAAAAAAAAGAGGAAAAAACAGCAGAGGAGAATCAACGCTAGCTTCAAATATTGCAGGCAGAAAATGAAAAGTTATCAAAGATGGTAACTTCTTATTCTAAAGAGATGCAAAAACAGCTGGAGGCCTTGGAGATCCTAGGGAAACGCAAACGAGATCACGACGGAAGTTTTGCTGAAGCTAAGAGAGTGATCTTTGGGAGCTCAAGTGATAAGCCCCAAGAAGCGGTGCGTAAAGACCTAAAAGAGGACATCCAGAGGGCCAAACTAAAATCTCCTATGGTGGATTCAGGAAGCGTGACAAGATGATGATGAAGAAGAATTTTTTTAGGTTTGCCTCAATGCACTCTTAAAGGGTGAAATTCTTAGAGAGTGCTTTGATTTTCTTTGATGATTTGAAGTTTTAACCGATAAGGGAATAATTACAGTAAATCAAGAATTAGCTTACACTACTACAATTTTAGCTTATACCGACAGACTAATACTGGCGAAAGAGCAATTCAGCCGATATTGGGACTCACTACTGGCGAAGTAAAGTGATTTGTAACTACTAAATGATACTAGCGAAGTCTTAAGCTATTACAAATTTTACTAGTAAATCATTGCGCCAGTCCCTTCAAGTGTTAAGCGCCTGCAATGAGATAGGCTAGTTGGTGCCCCAAATTTGGACTTGGGAGCTTGAACTTTAATCAAAAGACAGTCTTGCACCTCTTGGAGCCTAGCAAGCCTATCTAATTGCAACCCTTCTAATTGTTGTTTTATTTTTATTTTATTTGATTAACTTGTTAAAAGTTATTTAGTTAAGTTTAATTAGTTTTTTAATTAAATAATGCTGACATGGCCATGTAGAGACCAAGTCAAGCTGAAGTCCTAGAATGTAGAAGTTGTGGTTTAGTCTGTTCACCACGTTCAAATTTGCTTCCGTTGCTTAAGGTAGTTGAACTCCACAAAATCTGCACTTGTGTGTTAGTGGTTATTGTGGAGATTGTTATTTTGTAAGCTTTGTTTTTCAGATGTATATAAGAGAGGAAAACTGCAGTATTCTTATGCTGTGAAATATGTTTACTCAAAGAATCCTTTTACGTTTAAGTTAATTTCAGTTTCTCAACATCTGGTATCAGAGCTCTTCTGGGCCTGAACAAACTTGAAAAAAAGGTGAAAGATTGTGTCTTGCAGCAGCAAGAAACAATGGCAACAGAGAAAGCCACTGAGAGTTTTATTCAACCAGCGATTCCACGATTTGATGGTCACTACGACCATTGGAGCATGCTGATGGAAAATTTTCTCAGGTCAAAGGAGTATTGGAATCTTGTGGAATCAGGAATTGACGCCCCAGCAGAGGGAGTTGTGTTGACTGAACAACAACAAAAGAGGGTTGCTGAACAGAAGCTGAAGGACTTGAGGGTGAAAAATTACCTTTTTCAGGCACTTGATCGATCTATCTTGGAGACGATACTCGAGAAGGAGACCTCCAAACAAATATGGGATTCTTTGAAGAAGAAATATGCAGGGTCAGAGAGGGTGAAGCGTGCAGTGCTTCAAACTCTAACAAGGGACTTCGAAACTTTACAAATGAAATCAGGAGAGTCCATCACTGATTTCTTTGCTAGAACTCTGGGAATAGCAAGCAAGATGAGATCCAATGGTGGCACCATGGAAGAAGTCAAAGTTGTGGAGAAAATTATGAGATCATTGACTCCAAAATTTGACTACATTGTCTGTTCAATTGAAGAGGCAAAGAACGTTGCTGAGTTACGAGTTGATGAACTACAAAGCTCTTTGTTAGTGCATGAACAAAGACTTAACCGCACCACTGCCAGTGAAGAACAAACAGCTCTGAAAGCTTCCATTGTTTCTGAGTCCTCAAGTTCTCGAGGAGGAAGAGGTCGTGGAAGAGGTGGACGTGATAGAGGAAGAGGTGGTCGAGGTCATCGAGGAGGTGGACGGTCTGGACATAGAGATGACAGCAAGTCATCTCATGTTTTCAAAAGAGATGATGACTTTGAAGAAAAAGGAACGTACCACTTTGATAAGTCAAAAGTGGAGTGTTATAGATGTGGAAATTTTGGGCACTACAAGAATGAGTGCTACACGAAGTTACCAAAAGAAAAAGGAGAAAAGTCAAATTTTGTGGAGAAAAAGAAGGAGGAAGAGACACTTTTGATGGCTTTTCATGCACTGACAAAAACTGATCAGGAGACATGGTATGTGGACACAGGCTGCAGCAATCACATGAGTGGATGTAAGTCTTCCTTTATTAATTTGGATGAAAGCTTTCACACGGTAGTGAGTTTTGGTGACAAGTCAACAGTGAAAGTGATGGGTAAGGGAGATATTCAAATCAAAACTAAAAATGACTTTATTGAAACTATCTCAAATGTTTTTTATATTCCTGATTTGAAGACAAATTTGCTGAGTGCTGGTCAGTTACAAGATAAAGGCTATAGGATTACAATCTATAAAGGAGAGTGGGAAGTGTACGACCCAAAAAGAGGGTCCATTGCTGTTGTGAAAATGTCTTCCAACAGATTGTTTCCTTTGAAAATCAAGACTCTGCAGGCTTGCTTATTTGCCAAAGAAGATGACCCGTGGAGATGGCACTACAGATATGGCCATTTGAATTTTAATGGCTTGAGAACACTTCACCAGAAAGGGATGGTCACTGGCTTACCTGATATAACTCCTCCATCAAAGATGTGTGAAGAATGCATCACTGGGAAGCACAAAAGAGACTCTTTTCCAAGTGGCAAGGCAGCAAGGGCTCAATAAATCCTGGAGATGGTTCACTCTGATCTATGTGGACCAATAAATCCCATCTCAAATGGTAACAAGAAATATTTCATCTCCTTTACTGATGATTTTAGTAGAAAGACATGGGTATATTTCTTGCAGGAAAAATCAGAGGCATTTGAAGCATTCAAAAGCTTCAAAGCTCTAGTTGAAAATGAATCAGAAAAGAAGATTAAAACTCTAAGAACTGACCGTGGGGGAGAGTACTGTTCGAAGGAATTTGATGCATTTTGCAAAGAGAAAGGCATCAAGAGACAGTTGACCACTGCCTATACACCACAACAAAATGGTGTAAGTGAGAGGAAAAATCGCACCATTCTCAACATGGTTCGAAGTCTGCTAGTCAAAGGAAGAATTCCCAAGAAGTTTTGGCCTGAAGCTGTGCTATGGTCAGTTCATATTTTAAACAGAAGTCCCACATTTTCTGTTAAGAATATGACTCCTCAAGAAGCTTGGAGTGGATTGAAGCCTGCGGTTGATCACTTTAGGGTGTTTGGGTGCATAGCATATGCACACATCCCCGATGAGAAAAGAAAGAAGTTGGATGACAAAAGTGAAAAATGTGTTTTTCTTGGTGTAAGTGAAGTCTCAAAAGCATACAAACTGTACAATCCAGTTACAAAGAAGATAGTGGTAAGCAGGGATGTGATATTTGATGAAGACACTATGTGGAATTGGTCTGAGAACAGATCGGTTCAACAACAAATTCCAGTTTATGATGATTTAGACAATGAAGAGGTAGCAGCTCCTGAAACTCAAGCCCAGCAGCCACCTCAACTTGAAGTTCAGTCATCTCAACAGTTTGAAGAAGAGAGATACAATTTGAGAGATGAGAACTCAAGGAAGAGGCCAGCATGGATGATGGACTACGATGTAAGTTATTCAAGTTCTGATGATGAAAATGCTCACTTTGCATTACTTGTAGATAGTGATCCAATCACATATACTGAGGCTGTTAAAGAGGAGAAATGGAGGGAAGCAATGGACAATGAAATCAAGTCCATTGAGAAGAATCAAACCTGGGAGTTAACTGATCTTCCAAAGGGAAAGCAAACCATTGGTGTTAAATGGGTGTTTAGAACAAAGTTGAACGAAAAAGGTGAGGTTGACAAGCACAAAGCTCGTTTGGTAGCTAAGGGCTACAAGCAGAAGCATGGCATTGATTACAAAGAGGTGTTTGCCCCAGTTGCGAGGCACGACACGATTAGGTTAGTGATCTCTCTTGCAGCTCAAAATTCCTGGCAAATTTTTCAGTTAGACGTGAAGTCAGCATTCCTGCATGGAAACCTGCAAGAGGAGGTGTACATTGATCAACCACCTGGTTATGAGAGAAAAGGAGAAGAAGAGAAGGTGTTCAAACTGAAGAAAACACTCTATGGACTGAAACAAGCACCTCGAGCTTGGTACAGTCGCATAGATGCTCACTTTGCTAAGCTTGGATTTCACAAATGTCCTTTTGAGCACACACTTTATGTCAAGACTGAGGAAGAAGGTAAAATACTCATGGTATGCTTGTATGTTGATGACTTGATATTCACTGGAAGTGATGCTAAAATGTTTGATGAATTCAAGAAGTCTATGATGATGGAGTTTGAAATGACTGATCTAGGATTAATGCACTATTTTCTTGGATTGGAAGTCATTCAAACTACTGCTGGTAATTTCATCTACCAGAAAAAATATGCACAGGACATTCTTAACAGGTTTCAGATGGATGACTGCAAGCCATTTGGAACTCCAGCTGAACATGGCTTAAAGCTATGCAAAGACAAAGGTGGAAAGGAGGTTGACAGCACTTTCTATAAACAGATAATTGGGAGTCTCATGTATTTAACATACACGAGGCCTGACATCATGTATGCAGTGAGTCTTGTGAGCCGATATATGGAAAAACCAACTGAAATGCATCTCAATGCAGCAAAGAGAATTCTCAGGTATGTAAAGGGGACAATTGATTATGGTGTGTTTTATAAAAGGGAAGATGGTTCTGGTTTTGTTGGGTACACAGATAGTGACTATGCAGGTGATATAGATGATCGTAAGAGCACTTCCGGTCACACATTTCTGCTCAACTCTGGTGCAATATCGTGGTCCTCAAAGAAGCAACAAATTGTGACACTTTCCTCAACAGAAGCTGAATATGTAGCAGCAGCTGCAAGCTCCTGTCAAGCTATGTCGCTTAGGAAAATATTTGAAGTGCTTGGTGATGTTCAAAAGGGACCAACAACCATCTACTGCGACAACATGTCAACTATAAAGCTATCGAGGAATCCAGTCATGCATGGGAGAAGTAAACACATTGATGTACGTTTTCATTTTTTGCGTGACCTGTGCAGTGATGGGAAGATTGTACTTGAATATTGCAAGAGTGGGGAGCAGGTTGCAGACATCTTAACTAAGCCTTTGAAGCAACCTGCGTTTGAGAAGCTGAGAAGCATGTTGGGAGTTTGTTCATTTCAAAGCATTGAACAGGAAGATGATTATGTGATGGTACCTGCGCTTGAGAAGCTGAGAAGCATGTTGGGAGTTTGTTCATTTCAAAGCATTGAACAGGAAGATGATTATGTGATGGTGTAGAGATCCTAAACTGTTTTTCGTAAAAATCAGTTTAAGGGAGGGTGTTAAAAGTTATTTAGTTAAGTTTAATTAGTTTTTTAATTAAATAATGCTGACATGGCCATGTAGAGACCAAGTCAAGCTGAAGTCCTAGAATGTAGAAGTTGTGGTTTAGTCTGTTCACCACGTTCAAATTTGCTTCCGTTGCTTAAGGTAGTTGAACTCCACAAAATCTGCACTTGTGTGTTAGTGGTTATTGTGGAGATTGTTATTTTGTAAGCTTTGTTTTTCAGATATATATAAGAGAGGAAAACTGCAGTATTCTTATGCTGTGAAATATGTTTACTCAAAAAATCCTTTTACGTTTAAGTTAATTTCAGTTTCTCAACATAACTTTCAATAAAAAGACCAAAGAGAGGTCAAAGAACCACTAAGACAAAACAACCAGTCAAACGGCATTAACAAGAAAAGAAACCAAAGCATTCATTTTACAATTGAAATTATTTGCTACTTTTCCTACATACATGAAGCTAATGCTTAAGTTCTTATTGCACCAAGGCCCAGTTACATAGTTTTTTTTATATTTTTATAATAGATGATCAAAATATTATATAATGATTAGATGGCAAGCCTTGAACATGCAACTTGAATATGTTTATGCATAAAGAACAAGAAGTAGGGTCACATGAGCATACCTCAAAGCTTCCTTGAACTCGTAGTTCCCTTAGACATAGAGGTTCTCTAACTAACATCAAGTAATTACCTTCAAAATTTGTTCATTGTCGAGCTCCATTAAAAAAAATGTTAAAATATTGATAAGTGGGCCCAGAGAGGAACAGTCTTTGTGGCTAATCTGAGCTCGGCCCATTCTAACCTTATCAGCATATTTGCTGTTTTGGCGGCTTTCACACAGACAACACCAAAAATAGCCTCTTGTTTGTTTTTATTTTTCCTTCTGTTTTGTTCATAAATTTCAAGCATATCCCCTGAGAGAGAGAATCTCTGTGCTATTTTCTAAGAGCACGCGTTTCAAGGTACACTTTGGTGGTCGTGGCGTCTTGTGAGTGGACCACGTCACCCATACCCGCCACTGCCTTAAGTGGTTGCGCCTAGGTGTTAGCAAAGCTCCAAGACCTGGATAACGAACGATGAATGCATGACGTTCTCAATTATTTTCAATTTTGAATTCCCACCACGATTATGATAATAATAATTTTCCAGGCCTCTTTTTTTGTTGTTGTTGTTGAAGTTTTTGCCATAAAAAAATCGTTTAGCCTTCCTACATGAATATCGGCGAGGTTTTCAATATATCGAATATCTTCACGATATATTGTGCTTTTTCAATGTCCGGATGAACATCAATTTATCCTCATCTTTAGATGCAATTTTTGTGAAGAAATATAATTTTAGTTTAGTATTCTGGATTTTCACTCTTAAAGTGATATTTATGGCAAATGAATATCAAATTTCTATATTTAGAATCCGTGTATTTATTTATATTTCGTAAAATTTAAACTAAATAATTTAACCATTCATATGACATATCATCAATCTTTAAATTAAGGTCTTTTTCGTTCTTTCCAAAAACTTATGCTAACGTTAATGTTAACGTGCTTGAGAGTTCTTTTTTAGTTCATCGTGAAACTTGTTATTTCTTAACATATCACGATGAATTTAGAATGAGAGTGAATAATCTTGTGAAAAAGATAAGACATACTTTGCTCAAGTTTGTGTGGCCAAAAAATTAAAGTTTTGAAGTTCGCTTTATGCTTTAGGGTTCAATATATAAGCTGAAGATAAGTAGCAATTAATTAATTTTATTCACAGTTTTCTCAAGGAGGAAGCATGATGAAAAAAAAAACCCCTCAAGCACGTTAACTTTAAAATTAACTTCAATTTTTTTTTAAAAAAATCTTAGGTTAAAAATTGATGATGTGTCATGTTAAATGGTTAGATTATTTGAGCAACTTAGTTTCATAAAATGTAGATAAATGCATGAATCCTAAATATAGAGGTTTGGAATTTGTTGTTAAATTGTTCGTCTTGAAACCAATTCATAATAATAAACAACTTGCATTCTTGACCTTGTTGTCGTGGTGAAATGTTTTAATTGTTTCAATCAAATCTCTATAGTTAGCTATTATTAATTGCAATCAACACCAACATTATATTTAAATCAATTTTTGTGTTCATTATTTAGGGATAATATGTTCACAAAATTTGAAAAATAAAAAAACGACTCCATATATTTTATAATTACACAGTCAATTATGGTGTTTCTAGTCTCTTTTACTCATTTTAATGATCTCTTTTACTTTTAAATTGAACTCTCAATTTCTTCAATGTTTCTTTTGTTTTTGGACAATAATTTCCATTAAAAAAAAAAAATCTGAATCCCCTCTGTTTTTTTGTTGCATACCATCTCCTCATAAAATTGTATAATTTTTTATTTTTTTTGTAAAAAAATCCCTCCTCATAAAATTGGTTGTAAAAGATTTGAAGTGAGTGAAGGACGTTTTGCCACAATTGTGCATACAAGAATGCTTCGTTGACAGGTTTGGCGAGAATCGTTCTGACTCGCGACGCTAAATTGGCAAAGATATGTCTTCTCTTCTCTTGACCTCCCACTCTGTGTGTGGATAAAGATAACCTGCTGAGATTGGTAATTTGCGCAGAAGCGCGAGCCACGCCCACGACCCGCAAGTGTTTATAAATTCCCCAATTTCACATTTCGCTCTTCGATTCTCATTTGCCACACGACCCTCCCTTTGGGTGGCTTTGCTCTGCTCTCTCACCTTCTTATCAAACTCCTCCTTCCCCCTCTTTCTCCATGGATCCTTACAAGGTACTCATTTCCCTGTTATAATATCTCTTGATTTGTTTAAGTTTGATTTCTTGATGAATTAATCTTCTTGATCAATCAGATTGGTCATTTAAGCGTAGCTCGAAATTTTGTGTTTGTTGTTCTTTTAGCTCATCATGGTCTTGTTTCGTTTTCGTTGTGTATGTTGCAGTACCGCCCTTCAAGTGCTTTTGATTCCCCATTCTGGACCACAAACTCCGGTGCTCCTGTTTGGAACAACAACTCTTCTTTGACTGTTGGATCTAGAGGTAATTCATCACAACTCTTCGTTGATTGATGCTGGCTTTTCAATTGCAACACAGTTTATATTTTATATTTTATTGTTTTTTTAGTTGCGCTTCATGTTCAATCTATCTTATGATGCTATTCACTATTTGTGTGTATATATTCATCTTTGTTATCATTGGTTCTTCGCTTACCTGGGTTTTGAATTTTTGTGATGGTTTTCTCAACTTTTCTGAACAAGATTTTGATATTCATGTGATTATGAGCTGTAAACTGCTTTTTGGATGTTATTCCCACCACTACCATGTTGAGGATGATTAATCTTTGGAAACGCTTGTGGGATTTAAGATATGTATATATACTTATATATCTTGTATTTGAAGCTGATCCTTTTCCTATTGACATTTATTTTAAAATTTTATGCTTACTTTAGTTGAAAAATGATTCTCCCGCACTGTTGGTTCTCTTTTAATTCCTCCAGCCTCCTTTTGGTTTGTCAAGATGGGTTTTTTGATCATCTGGTTGTCTGAAAACCTACCTTCTAAATGTAAATAAAAATTACGAATATTTGCAACTGAGCAGCAATCATCTTTATTTGATGTTCTGGAATGTATAACAACTAATTTCATTTTTATCCTATATTTGCATGTAATCTAGATGCTTAAATATGGTGAGTTGAGTCGGTGCAGTTCCGAATTAAATTTCTGTGTCTATTTGTCAGGCCCAATTCTCCTTGAGGACTATCATCTGGTGGAGAAACTTGCCAACTTTGATAGAGAACGAATCCCAGAGCGTGTTGTCCATGCTAGGGGAGCCAGTGCGAAGGGATTCTTCGAGGTCACTCATGATATTTCTCAGCTTACATGTGCTGACTTCCTTCGAGCCCCCGGTGTTCAGACACCTGTCATTGTGCGTTTCTCCACTGTTATCCATGAGCGTGGCAGCCCTGAAACCCTGAGGGATCCTCGTGGTTTTGCAGTGAAGTTTTACACCAGAGAGGTGAGGTTTTTACCTTTATATTATCAATGTGTTAATTTTATTTTTATTTTCAATAGCATAGGCATATTTAGTGGATATGTATTGGTGTCTGTAGTGGCAGCTGAGGTGGCTGTGGTGACAAAATATGAAGTACTCAATTCATATTTGACTAATTATAGTTGTTGGAAATTATGCAGTCTTGTGACTTTGATGAAAGATTGCATTCATTCCTTTCTTTTCTTTGCCTTTTCATTTTCGTTTACTAATGGGGGTAGTCACCTGGCTGTAAAAGATTGCTCATGTAGCATACCATCTGTAATCTAGATGCTTATACAGATGGTTGATTTCTTGGTAACATTATTATTCACTATATACAACTTTATTCAGGTTTATTTTGCTGTGTTGTTAGTACTCATGTGGCGACTTTGTTCTTAAACACAGGGTAATTTTGACCTGGTTGGAAACAATTTCCCTGTCTTTTTTGTTCGTGACGGAATGAAATTCCCGGACATGGTCCATGCTCTCAAACCGAACCCCAAGTCGCACATTCAAGAGCCTTGGAGGATCCTTGACTTCTTCTCCCACCACCCAGAAAGCCTGCACATGTTCACCTTCCTATTTGATGATCTGGGAGTTCCACAAGATTACAGGCACATGGAAGGCTCTGGTGTTAACACCTATACCCTTATCAATAAGGCGGGGAAAGTACAGTATGTGAAATTTCATTGGAAACCTACGTGTGGAGTCAAGTGTTTGTTGGAGGATGAAGCTATTAAGGTTGGAGGAGCTAATCACAGCCATGCTACCAAGGATCTCTATGATTCCATTGCAGCTGGCAACTACCCTGAGTGGAAACTTTATATTCAGACAATTGATCCCAATCATGAGGACAGATTTGACTTTGATCCACTTGATGTAACTAAGACCTGGCCTGAAGATATTCTTCCTCTGCAGCCAGTTGGCCGTCTGGTTCTGAATAAAAACATTGATAACTTCTTTGCAGAGAATGAACAACTTGCATTTTGCCCTGCCATTGTTGTCCCTGGTGTCTACTATTCAGATGATAAGTTGCTCCAAACTCGAATCTTCTCCTATTCTGATACTCAGAGGCACCGTCTTGGCCCGAACTATCTGCAGCTCCCAGTGAATGCTCCCAAGTGTTCTCATCATAACAATCATCATGAGGGATTCATGAATTTCATGCACAGGGATGAGGAGGTATTATTATTTTACTCAATTGTTATGTCTCATATGGAATCCCTTTGGCCCTTGTATACTTAGATTGCTCAATATTCTGGGAGGACAACTCCAATTGTATGCTTGTTTATTCATTTTAGTTTTCTCTGATGAGTTGCTATAATCTTCAGGTTAATTACTTCCCTTCAAGGTATGATCCTGTTCGTCATGCTGAGCGCTTCCCCATTCCTCCTAATATCCTTTCTGGAAAGCGTGAGAAGGTCAGTTTCTATCAATTGCGGAATATTGCTTTGAATATACCTTAGTTTCCCCATCTCTTCTGTACATTATCTTTTCTTCCAGCTCTCCCTTTTTTTAGTCACCCGGGCACATACACTAGTGTAGGTATATACATATGTACCGATTGCATTTCTGGATTTTCCTAGGTTGCTGCACATAATAATTCCTATGGCAACTTTTTGTATATTTTGAGTATGTTGGTTTTTTTGGTTTTTCAGTGCATCATTGAGAAGGAGAACAACTTTAAGCAACCTGGAGAGAGATACAGATCTTGGGCGCCAGACAGGTACCTGGCAACCCTATGATGTCTCTATATGAAAATAATTGTATTCAAACATCATAGTTGTCTGCCCTGAAAAAAAACATCATATTTGTTCTTAATCGTGTATCTTCATGCAGGCAAGAGCGATTCATCCACCGATGGGTGGATGCCCTATCAGACCCACGTGTCACCCATGAGATTCGCAGCGTTTGGATCTCATACTGGTCTCAGGTGAGTCTATTTATAATTTATTGCATTTGTGAATTTGTACAGTTAAGTAACTTTATAATGTTATACTGGAATATGAAGGGTTAGTATTAGAATAAAGCAGCCATGTTTTTCTGATGTGTTATTCTTTGTATTGGCAATGCAGGCAGATAAATCTCTGGGTCAAAAGCTCGCATCCCGTCTCAATGTGAGGCCAAGCATTTGAGGGTTATGCCAAGTCAGATGTTTGAGTTCCCAGCAGTGGGCAAGAAGACATAGTAAAAGGACAATATGGGAGGATGAATCACATGTTAAATTGTTTATCCTTTGAAAGTGTTATACTAAATTTCACATGTAATGTGACCTGTAGCTCCAATGTAATAAGTGCCGGTTGTACGTGCCGATTTTCTTTTGTTTCTATACAAGATATTATGCAATTGTACTTATACTTGCATATTAATGTCCTGTCGTAGTTCCTGGACTCGGATTGTCATTTGGGATTATGGTTTAAGTATTAATATAAGTATTAATATTAGATTCTTATCCAACTCAGGTGAGTCATGTGGCAAAAGCTTGACGTCTCAACGTTTTCTATTGCCTTCATACAATCTCCTTTAAACGCCTAGATCAGTCCGCTCTCTTGGCCTCTACACATCCATGGAGCTACGGAGATAAGTTTTGCATATTTTCAAGTTTTGAGGGGTTCAATGAGGGTATTAAATCAAAATAAAAGGTTGCCAACAGGGTCTTAGCCCAGTACATGTTTTGAAGTTTTGAGGGGGTTCAATAAGGGTATTAAATCAAAATAAAGGTTGCCAATAGGGTTTTAGTCCAGTAGAAAAAGTACTTGATTTGCAGACTAGTGGTCTTAGGCTCGGACTCGAATAAGGAGGCTAGTGATTTTAGGCTCGAATTCGAATAAGGAGGTTAAGTTATATACTACATTTCATTGAATACATTAACATAATCATATATTGTGAATAATTTCACCATTTTTCAAAAGGAAAAGGGAGATTGCTCGCAAATTTTTTTAAAAAAGAAAAAAACTTGATCCCAAGGAGAAGTTGGCATTGCGTCCTCTATTGAAATCCAACGAGTCGTAAGTGGCTGAAGAAGTGACAAATCCACATGGAATAACGACTCATGCACTCTAGACCTATTCCACAATTTTCCTAAAAGTTTTCCTTGTTTATACTATATTTGACCAGCCAATCATTTCACAACACGTGAAACATGGGATCCATGAAAGGAGCCCACAGAGCCTAGTAAAAACATTGAGGCCCATAAAAAACCATCGGAAGTAGGTGAGCCTTCGACAACCTATCCTTCAATCTGGTTACAGAAGGCGCCTCACAGGCTTTCTCTTACATAGACACGTCGTAGCCTCTCAGGCAATGTCCACAATCCCACATCGAAACACAACTCGAAGAGCTCACCCTCAAAGGTCTATAAATAGGGGCACAAGTCCCCAAAAGGGAGGTAACAATAGCATTCCACTACTTAGCCCTTACTCTGTCTAAATTACTATTCACTCTATCCTTAAGCTAATTTAAGCATCGTAGAGCCTTTGGCCGGTACTACACTAGCACGCAAGGTTTTACCGTTGCTCTTTGCCTTGCATATCATCCACGTTTGCGGAAGGGCCCACAAGGCCAAAGGCATCACATCTATAAGTTGGGTCCATAAGTGGTTAACTAGTTTTGGGCATCAACAGTTTGGTGCTATATGTGGGAAACATAAATATGCATTCAACAAACACACACACACACACACACACACACACACACACACACACACACACACACACACACACCAGCATAACTCCCACACTATCGAACGACACCTAGCACCTACTGACTATTTGGAAGGTTATGGGGATGTGAAACTGAACTGGCTTATTAGTTTCAAACTCCCAATGCATGGAGCAAGCCGATTCCTCCACGACTTTTGGGAGGTCGGTACTCCCCTCACAAAATGTCCTCGGGCCTTCGCCTACCGACAATTAGCCTGCACCCAGCCTCATGGCATTTTCTCTTCACCCTCGTCACATTGTAAAGGTGCAAAAACTCCTCATAGGTGGGCTCCCCTTCTTCAGCATGGATGAAGGCAGTTATGGTTCCCAAACGAGCAATCCAAAAATTTAGATTAAACTGCTCCAAAATCCTTTGAATAGAAGACTTCAACGGCAATTGAAGCCATTCTTGAAGACATCGGTAAAAAATACAGCCTTACTGTTTGATGGATTGCTCAGCGATTCCATCTCCTTAGGAATCCGCATATTACCGAATCTGGAACCCGATAGTCTGCACGAAGTTTTGTCAACTCTCGTGTCGTCATCTTGCTCAGATCCAAATAGTCCATACCGAACAAAGGCCCTTGAGGTATTCTCCGGTTACAGCTTGCAACCTTAATCAGCACCAATGATGATTCGTAAGCCACATCATCACGATCGAAAGTAGAAGCCTCTGATTGGTAACTTGCATGTATAAACTCACAATACTGGCAAGCGTTGGTGACCCCACCAGAGAAAAGGTTAATATCCAAGAGCCCAACTCCTTCGATATATAAAGAGTTTGTCTTACCCTCTTCAGCAGGTTTCTAGGATGATCCTCATACATAATCTTAAGATCAGCACCTTCATTATCGTTTTTATCATAATCGGTATCCTCATTCTTGGTAGCCTGCTCATCGTCCGATGATTCCCCATCGAACGTTAGAGGACTTCTCATATTCTGATTCTCTCTATGACATCTGCAAACAAAAATAAAGGGAAACTAAATTCCATGCTTGAATCAAACTAAGGTTTCCTACGGCTTCTGACGCATATCCTCTTATCCTACCTTGTTTTCCTAAGGATAATACATGTTTATACTTAAAATTCGAACCATACAAGGCATTTAATCCGAGAAGGCAAGGAAAAAAGATGCATACCATGTTTCACATGGCTCAGAGAGTCACTGGAAATTGCATTGCCCTGTACTCCACCGTAAATCGCTTTCACAAGAGGAATCGTTCGTTGGAAATCACCTAACACAAATCTCAAATTTTGCTTTCTTAACACTAAATGATTTCTCAAACGCGAACCATTCCCTTCTATACGGAAAGCTTGTGAGGATTGCCTAGGTTAACTAACATGCGCCATCATTATTGCACCCAAGTGTGGCCTAGGCTTTGATATATGGACCACCATTCGCATTTAAAGGTTCACCCATGCACGCACAGAAGACGAAGCCACATGTTATGCCACTCTCCTCAGAGCAACTCTCCCCAAAAAAGACAAGTGCATCACGATTGGCATGTATACAACTATATCAAACAACAATGAGCATTTCACGAGCCAACATAATGCATACTCATGTGATCATCGAATGGTACCCCCGCTTTACCGTTCGGCAAGGTTCTACCCATGGTTCCTTGATACATTAATAGACACCCTACCATTCGGCACCTGTGCTCCAAGCACCCTTTCTCGAAGAAATTCATTGATCAGAGACTTGGGGGGACTAGGGAATTGCCATCGACAAGAAAACAAAGGACATGCTCATCATCTTTGTGAAATCACGCCTGGTCAGAATGCTGAAGACAAATGCATGTCCCCAACCAAGAAGTCTCTTCTCAATTGAGAACTTGGGGAGACTCTTGTTTATACCATATCTGACTAGCCAATCATTCTGTGACACGTGGAACATAGGATACACGAAGGGAGCCCACAGAGCCTAGTAAAAACAATGAGGCCCCATAAACAACCATCGTCAGCAGGTGAGCCTTTAGCAACCTATCATGCTGATTCGGCTAAAGAATGCGCCTCACATGCAACCTCTTACATATACATGTGGTAGCCTCTCAAGCAATGTCCACAGTCTCACATCAAAACACATCTTGAAGTGGTCACCCCTAAAGGTCTATAAATAGGGGCAAAAGTCCCCAAAAGTGAGGTAACAGTAACATTCGGCTACTTAGCCCTTACTTCGTCCAAACTACTATTCACTCCGTACTTAGCCCTTACTTTTTTTTGCAGATCATCCACGTCTGTCGAAGAACCCACAAGATCAAAGGCATTGCATCTCTAAGTTGGGTCCATAAGTGGTCACCCATTTTTGGGCATCAACATTCCTAAAAGAAAAAAATCACATAAAATGGCTTAGGTATTACTCTTCGAAAAATCGCATTGCTTTCTTATTGATAACCTTGATCCTAAAAATTCTTCAATGGAAGAATGACTATGTGCTAGAATTAAGTTCCTACGACATTGAGTGCATAATGGGAGTTCCAAACCGAGGACAACATGTTGAACTCATTGGTCGAAGAAAAGAAAATCAAATGAAGGCATTGTGGAAGGGAAAAAATTTTGATCAATGGAATTATTGAGAACCTCGAATAGTCCTAAACTAATCAACTAGCATTAGGTCTAGTAGTATTTGTTTTCACTTGGTTAGAGGAAGTCTTAGATTTAACTCACATGGATGACGATGATAATATATGTGTGTGTGTGTGATGAGTTTGATATCTATTTGTGTTTAGCGCTATTTTGGTGGTAAAACTTAGTTGTGAGTTTGTTGGCGCGTTGTAAATATAGTTTCGAAATATCCTAATGTTTGTCACACACACAAAAACCAAAAAAAACAAAAAAAAACTTAGACATGGACTTAGCCGTGTTGGTTAGAGAGAATGTGCTCCCCACTCTGCACCCAAGTTCGAATCCATTCCCCGTAGTTTAGATTAATTTAAAATAAATTATTGCTTGTAGTAAAAAAAAAAAAAAAAACACACACACACACACACACAAGAAAGAGGTCCAAAACAATAGACAATAAATTCAGGTTTTTTGAGTTGTTGCCCTAGGTACCATTTTTTGCCCAACTTCTGCACCAACCATGAGTGCAAAGTTCTTGGTTGCACTAAGGAGGCCGGATACGTAAAAATCACACAAATATGTCAATAATGTCATAAACCTTGAGCAAGAGGTCGAAACAAATCCTTAAAAAATTCAATCTTTGCTAGAATTGAAACCACGACGAATTATGAAGAAAATGTAGAGATTAACAGGGCGAGTACATGCATTGAATAGGTTCATCGCATGAGCAATAAACAAGTGCCTCCTTTTCCTTAAGGATTAAAAAGGAAGGAAGACAAATATCGTGTAGATGAATAAGTGTGAAGAACTATTTGCGAACCTAAAAGCCAATATGGGGAAACCACCTCTACATTCCAAACCTAATAACGGAGGTAGATCAACCTAAATTTCAAGTTTATTACACTAGTCGAGTCCTTATTCGAGAAGTAGTTGGTTAGCTTCCAACTTATTTCTCCCATTTGAAATAACACCAATATTAGCACGTGCGTGTCCACTTTTAACTTACTTAATCAATCTCCTTGCCTTCCTCCCATTCCCTCATGTGACTACATGGTGCAACTAATCTATACGCACTCAAAAAGTATGGGAAACTCACTCTCCCAACTTTTATTTATTTCTCAACCCTCCTACTCTATTTATAGAGGTATTGTGGATAACATCCCTATATGCTAGGCACTTTTTTCTCACATTTGTTTGACAACCCCAACTACTAGGCTTACTTGACACATTTTCGAAGTGCCACCTTGTTGTAACCGCTTTTTATTTTATCCCACTACTTACTAATTACGAGTAACCTCCAACTCACCCATTAACTTGGAAGTTATGCGTCCTTATATATTCTGGTAATCGCCCATTACCTCGGGTAGTTATCTCTCACAACCTTGAGTAATAACCATCACTCTCAAGGTAATTATTCTCCATTATCTCTTGTGGCAACTGTCCACATTCTCTTATGAAATAGAAATTAAAAAGAACTTAAAAATAAGTGAACTTAAAATAGATAAGAATAAAGACATGGGCATAATGCACATTATCACCTATATGGATATGTGTGTTTTTATTAATCAAAATAAATTTTGTATTTCATTAGAACATCCTCCTTTTACATGCCTTTTTTATATATATCAAAATATCATTCCTTACATTTGGATTTAAGAGCCCAGAATGAACTACCCTATGCCTACACAACCTACGAACTACCCTCTCTCTCTCTCTCTCTCTCTTTCTTTCTGGTGTTTTCCTCTTTTCTTTTTTCTTTTCTTCATCCTCCCCATTTGCGTACTTACTAGCATCAACTTGCTCTATCTTGAGCTTCACTTTCTTTGCTTCTTGCTGGATCTCTTTGTTCTCAATAACCCATCACCATCTTGTTCTCTCAGTCAAAAGAAAATGGTGTGTGTAACAAAACCTTCCTCCCACTTGCCCTTTTGATCTCCCACTTGCCTTTTTGAGCAAGTTGGAAGATGCAGGTGAGATCATCTTTCAAAGGAAATGAAGAACTTCTTGCATGATAGCTATGCTTGTGTGGCCTCATTGAGGTTCTCCTTAGCAATCAATTGTTCAATTTTTGCCTATTTGTAATTTGAGAGGGCGATTTGGGAGGAAAATCTTTTTTTTTTTTTTTCTGGGTAAAGGGGTGGTGAGAGGGCTAGCTAAGGCTTTGGGGTTGGGGTGGGTTTGCTTGTTGCGCACTTTGCTTTAGTCTGCTCGATATTTGTGTTTTATGGCATTCATATGCTTGTGTTTTCAAGAAAGACAAAGAATTGTTCAAAAATTCGTATTTAAAAAACTAAAATGTTCAAAACATTTGTGGCCAATTTCAAAATGTTCCCATTGCCATAAACAATAAACAATTCAAACAAGATGGAAGCAGAACCAACTAACTCAAAACTAATTTCCTACAAGGGAAATTGTTCAAGTACTATTTTTTACAATATAAACCTTTCACCACCCACTAAGCAACCATAAAGAAAGAATAGTTTGATTATGATATACCCAACCTTGGAAATCCCAATTCTATAAATATACTCTTAATTTATAGCATTCAGTCTACCATCCATAAATCAAAGTAATTGTGAAATTGACTGGTCATGAAATCGTTGAGTGGCTATGAGTGTCAAATCCTCGTTGGATTTGTCACGCACTACTGAATTGACCTCTTTGTCACTTACTACTGAATTGACCTCTGAGAAGGAAGAAGCATCCAAATTCTTGTTGGATTCATCACTCGCTCATAAATCGGTCTCTGGGAGTGAAGAAGTTTTTCTTAACAGAACTGTTCAACTCGCTCAGATCGCCAAATCTTGGAGGTTCCGAAAGAAGAGAGAGAAGAGTGATACTTTATTTTATATATATATATATATTGTGGGAACCTAATTAAATCAAAACCCTAGGTCAAATAATTCCTTCCATTTGGGGATTATTTGACCTAATTGGGAATTATTCAATTTAATTGGGGATTACCCAATTAAATAGAATATTACCTAATCGGGTCGAGAATTAATTCTATTCCTACCCCAATTTCCAATTAAAGGAGGAGTTACCTATTTAAGTCGGGATTTGATTTGATACCTACCACAATTAGGGATTTGATTTACCCTAATTAATCAAATCCCTAATTAATCAAATCAATTCCAAAAAGGGGAGGAATAATTCCCTTCCATCTACGGAATTATTCCTCTGAAACCCTAGCCTCCGAGACTACTATAAAAGCATAGCCACACACAATGGTGGGGGGACGTCTAAATTCCTACTAAAACTCTGCAGAAATTATTTCTCAAGAACCCTAGCCACTTCCTCTCTTTCTCTCTCTCACATAAGGCTCCGGCCACCACACACGGCTCCGGCCACCCGGTTTTCCTTGAAATACCCTACCTAACTTAGGCATCGGAGGGCCTTTGGCCAACACCCCCCGGGTGTGGTCCTTTTACTCCGATCTGTTTTGCAGGGAGAAAGAGAGAAGCAGAGAAGACGAAGGAATCTTTGGCGAATATTCTCCCGTGAGATTATTTGCACAAACAAATTGGTGCTTTCATTGAGAGCGCGAGATATATTCAAAGCGTGCTCCAAATCCATCTTTCACACATTTTTTCAAACAACCATGGTTGATACAAGACGTACGAAGAGTAACGCCACCACAATGGGCCCATCTCATGGTTTTGTGGTGGAAACCTCAATGCAACCGCACGGAATCGTGGCTGCCAACGCCTTGCAGTCGTCCTTTAGTGCATTGCAGCCGCCTTCAGCTGCTGGAATTGCAGAACAGCCGCCGCATGACCCTGGGACCTCCACAGCCTTGCAGTTGCCAGCGCCGACTACCGGAGCTGCTCTGCCTCGCTGTCCTGCCGTCGGATCACAGCAGCAGCCACACCACTCAACTACCGGATTTGCTGCTCAGCCCCGTGGCTACTCCGACGCCATCCCAGTCTTGGAGCAGATCCATTCTCTCCCTCCTCTGCAATCACACTTGACTTATGCACCTGTGTACGCGTCTAATGGAGCCCTAGCCCATATGCCGTTTGGCCCGATGCACAACGCTCTACTTGACCCGCGCAGTCAGGTGGACCTTAACTCACGGGTTGATCAACTCACACAGAAGGTCGATGATCAGAACAACATGATTGGACAGCTACTCAGGCAGATCAACTTGAATCAAGGCCCTAACCTTGGACCCCGTGATGAGGAGATGAGGGCACACCAGCATGTCGGCGAGCAGTTCGAGAGGTCCCAAGCTGGTCAGACAAGGGCAAACCGGCAGAGGAGAGATCGAGTAGATGAGACGCAGACAGCCGCGAGCCGTACTCTGAGCCGTTCGGGGCTAGAACCAAGGACCAATGTGCTCGAGAGACTAGGCCCACAGACTAATGTCCACGCCCGCTTGGGCCCACAAGGAGCTCGAGTTCGTGAGCAGTCGCGTGACGAGCGCAACGACCGACGCCCACCAACCCGTTCGAGGGCCAACGCACGGTGGCAAGTTGTAGAAGAATCCTCACAAGCTCAACCTCCTAATCTGCCCCATGGGCAGGGCACCCAAGGGGATCGACCCTTGGGAACCGAGGAAGGAGTTAGCCAGTCACGCTCGAGACACCAAAGACGTCGACCTGAGCGACCCTCCTTGCAGGCAGAAGATGATGATCGACGCCCACCAACCTGCTCGAGGACCAACACGAGGCGACAAGATGTAGAGGAATCCTCACAAGCTCAATCTCCTAATCTACCCCACGGGCAGAACACCCAAGGGGATCGACCCTTGGGAACCGAGGAAGAAGTTAGCCGGTCACGCTCGAGACGCCGAAGACGTCAGCCCGAGACTCCAGTCCTGCGAGCAGAGGACGTCGAGAAGCTAGTGAATGACCGACTCCAAGCTCTCCAACTTAAAGGAAGCACGGAAGAAGCCCTGCACAAGGAAATTGATCGAGTTGACTGCTCGCCCTTTACTGACAAAGTGGAACGAGCTCCTCCACCGAAGCGGTTCACAACGCCATCCATCACTCCATTCAAGGGAGACTCTGACCCTGAGAGCCATTTGAGGCACTTCAAGAGCGCCATGATCCTGTACAAGGCAGACGATGCCCTGATGTGCAAAGTGTTCGCGATGACCCTGCGAGGAGCAGCTCAAGACTGGTTCCACACTCTACCGTCCGCGTCGATAGGAAACTTCAAGGAGTTGGCCTTCATCTTCACAAAGGAGTACACCTCCTACAAGACGGTCAGAAAGCATGCAGACCATCTGTTCAACCTGCGCAAGAAGCCAGACGAGTCTCTACGAGACTACCTGAGACGGTTTAAGGCTGAAAAGGCTAACATCATAGGATGCAATGACCAAGTTGCATCCTCAGCTTTCAAGAAGGGCTTGCCAACCGAGCACGAGCTATACCGGGAACTGGCCATAACACCAAGTCAAACCTTGGCAGAAGTGTTCGCGACGGCAGAACGCTACGCACTTTGGGACGATGATCGAATCGCCGCAAAGAAAGCCAGCAAGCAAGTTGATCACCCGACGAAGCAGGCAAGCCAAAAGAGCAACCAGTTCGAGCAAAAAGCCCGAGATAAGCGCAGATCGCGGCCCCGAGAGGGAAGCTCAGAAACAGGGACCTTCACTGAGTTCGCTATCCCAATTCATCAGATCCTGGCTCAAGTGAAAGACAAGCCGTGGGTGAGGAGACCGCCACCCATGAAGGGAGACCCCTCTAAGAGGGACACCAGTAAATACTGCGCATTCCACGGGGAGCACGGTCATTACACCAACAATTGCAATGCTTGGAAAAGGCATCTGGAGGAGCTAGTCAGAGAAGGTCATTGCACAGAATTCGTCGCAAAGAAGGCCATCCAACAGATCGAGGATCGTGATGCGGCTGCCAAGGAACCTCCCCAAAAGGTCATTCGAATCAACACAATTCTAGCTGACTCTCAAGAGTCCGGGCTGACCACTAAGGAGCGCAAGAGGAAGATCTCACAGGCGACTTATGTCTCCCAAGTCACAACAGGAGTACCAGTTATCGTGGATACACCCATCATTGGTTTCCACAAGAAAGAATTGATCGGGCTTGACCTGCCGCATAATGACGCCCTAGTCATCTGCATTCAGATTGAACAAGCTGTGATCGAGCGAGTTCATGTGGATGAGGGCAGCGCAGCCAACATCCTGCAACTATCTGTCATCCAACAAATGGGATTGGAGCCCAAGATTAGCAAGCTTGCAAGGTCGCTCACTGGCTTCAATGGGGCCACATCAATCACTGTTGGACTGATCGACCTTGACGTCCACTCACCCCCAGTAGTCTGCTCGCAAACCTTCATGGTCATCGACGAGATCTCCCCGTACAACGGAATCCTGGGCCGACCGTGGATCAGCAAGATCGAGGCCATCACATCTGCTCTGCACCAGAAGATTCGATACCCCATCCCTGGAGGCGGAATCGGGCAGATCAATAGTGACCAAGCCATGGCAAGAAGATGCACACGA
>NC_034013.1:1085993-1176283 GCF_000346465.2 Prunus persica | reverse complement strand
GAAGTGACAACACTTTGTACCGCAGTGTCTATTACGGCTACGCGTAGATGGAGCATCAAACCAGAAAGGAGCTGGAGCAGGCGTCGTCATCATCACCCCTGATGGAACCTTGTTAGAGCAAGCTATCACACTTGGCTTCCCGGCTTCAAATAACGAGGCAGAGTACGAGGCATTGCTCGCTGGCTTGCGCTTGGCAAAGGAGCTATCAATCAAGAAGCTGGCCATCTACTCAGATTCCCAGCTGATCACAAGTCAAGCCTCAGGAGAATACATGGCGAAGCACCCAAGGATGATCTTGTACCTTGACAAAGTCCAAGAGCTGTTGAAGGCATTTCCCACCTTCACCATCCAGCAGGTGCCCCGAGCAGAGAACGCGCACGCAGATGCACTGGCAAGCTTAGGATCAGCACTGGATACCCAATTCAGACGCTCCATCCCGGTCGAGCACCTTGATCAGCCTAGCATAGAAGAGGCAGAACAACCAGACCTGATGCAAATCGACGAGGATCCTAGCTGGCAAGAACCCATCATCGACTACCTAGTGAATGAAAACTTGCCCCAAGACAAGTCCGAGGCCAGAAAAATCAAGCAGAAGGCTGCAAGATATTACATGAAAGGCGACACGCTTATCCGCAGATCATACTACGGGCCTCATCTCACTTGCATCAAGTACCCGCAAACGCTTGAGGTTCTCTGCAAAATACACGACGGCGAATGTGGAAATCACGCTGGAGGCAGGTCGCTTGCTCAGAAGGCTCTCAGCATCGGCTATTTCTGGCCTACCATGCGTAAAGATTCCACGGAGTATGCTCGAAGATGTGATCGATGCCAACGGTACAAGCCAGTCCCTGGCTTGCCAGCTGAGGAATACCATCCGCAGAATAGCCCATGGCCGTTCATGCAGTGGGCCATTGACTTGGTGGGACCTATGCCGACAGCACCTGCTAATAAAGAGATGATGATCGTTGCCACTGATTACTTCACTAAATGGATCGAGGCCGAGGCTTTGTCTTCTACCAAGGAAGCTGACGTTGAGCGTTTCATCTGGAAGAACATCATCTGCAGATTCGGTTGCCCGCAATCGATAGTTACTGACAATGGTACACAGTTCGTGGGCAGGCAGATCACTGCATTTTTTGCGAAGTATGGCATCAAGCAGCATCTGTCAACTCCCAGATACCCGCAAGGCAATGGTCAAGCAGAGGCATCCAACAAAATCGTGCTGGACTGCCTAAAGAAAAGACTGGAAGACGCAGAAGGAAAATGGGTCGACGAGCTGCCAGAAGTTCTATGGGCTTATCGCACAACCAAAAGGAGATCGACCGGAGAAACACCGTTTTCCTTGGCCTATGGGACGGAGGCAATCATTCCCCCACACATCACAATCCCTTCCATGAGCATTGAAGTGGGCAGTCTTGACCAAAACTGCAGGCATATGAGAATTAACCTTGACCTGCTCGAAGAAGAACGAGAAAAGGCCATTGTTCGAGTAGCCGCCTACCAGCAGCAGTTGACATCCTACTACAATAAGAAGGCCAAGATCAGACAGTTTCGGCCTGGAGACCTTGTGCTCAGAAAGACTTTTATCACATCACCAAGGCAAGGATCAAAGAAGATGAAGCCAAATTGGGAAGGCCCTTACATGATCAGCCGATCTAGGGGCAGAGGAAGTTACACCCTCGACACTCTAGAAGGGAAGGAAATTCCAAGACAATGGAATGCCCACCACCTTCGGAGATACTATCCGTGAAGCTCTTCGCTTACCAGCTCGACTCCTAGCAGACGACGAGCCTCCCGTACTTCAATTGAAGACAAACTGCTTTCGATGTTGCCTATGTTGTTAATTTTCTTTATTCAATAAAGCGATGTATTCACACCAACATCAATACAAGAGCAAGCTTTTCAATGAAGTACTTTTTCGAGCATTATGTCCCACAAACATATACATGCAGGCAACAAGCCTTACCTCCATTGCAGACAAGCTGCTCCCCGGAGCACAAACTCAATGGAGTCTTTTTCAAGCGCTATGTCCCTGACATACGCACACAGGCGACAAGCCTTACCTCCATTGCAGACAAGCTGCTCCCCGGAGCACAAACTCAATGGAGTCTTTTTCAAGCGCTATATCCCTGACATACGCACACAGGCGACAAGCCTTAGCTCCATTGCAGACAAGCTGCTCTCCGGAGCACAAACTCAATGGAGTCTTTTTCAAGCGCTATGTCCCTGACATACGCACACAGGCGACAAGCCTTAGCTCTATTGCAGACAAGCTGCTCTCCGGAGCACAAACTCAATGGAGTTCCTTTTCAAGCGCTATGTCCCTGACATACGCACACAGGCGACAAGCCTTAACTCCATTGCAGACAAGCTGCTCCCCGGAGCACAAACTCAATGGAGTCTTTTTCAAGCGCTATGTCCCTGACATACGCACACAGGCGACAAGCCTTAGCTCCATTGCAGACAAGCTGCTTCCTGGAGCACAAACTCAATGGAGTCCTTTTCAAGCGCTATGTCCCCGACATACGCATACAGGCGACGAGCCTTACCTCCATTGCAGACAAGCTGCTCCCCGGAGCACAAACTCAATGGAGTTCTTTTTCAAGCGCTATGTCTTCCAAGTACTATGTCTCCGGACACACACTTACAAGATACAATGAGAATTGAAGTTCGAAAGACAACTGAAAATTCCATAACAAAGCGGTCAATCAGCCAAGTTCAACAAGAAGTAAGATGGTCAAACAAAGACCACTTATTGAAAGAAAATAACAAAGTTCAGCAGGTGACCCTTAGCCGGTCACATCCTCAACTGCACTGGCAACAGCCTCATTCTGCCCAACCGGCACAACTTGCTCAACCGCCTCGGTTGCCTGCTCCTTCGCATCCGCCTTAGCCTCATCAACTGACCCACCTTGGCGTTTGTCTTCCTCAATTGTAGCTTCATCTGCTATCTGCTCTTCAACTGTTTCTGCATCCATAGCATCCACCTGCCCACTCTGAGCGGGGGGCAGGTCAAGACCAGACTGCTCACCGTCATGATCTTTGAGGGGACAGCAAGGAGAAGTACCATTTTGGCAATCCAGGCCAAAGCGGCATGCTTACGTTCGAGGCAGAAGAAGGCTTCCTTGCGTTCGAGCAGGGTAGCCATAAGAGACTTGAGTTCACCATCCTTTTGGCCAACTGAACTCTTGAGCACGGACATACTCTCCTTCATCTCGGAAATCCCCGCATCATGGCGAATCCGCTCGTTCGAGAGCTTGTCAGTCAGGTCAGAATTCTTCTTCACCAGTTCGTCGAGCAGGGCAGAAGAGGGGGCAACATTACGCGAGTTCCGCATGGCCCCAACAGCAAAAACCATTCCCTTTTGAAGGTGATACATGACAGCTTCTTCTTGCTTATCCAAGGGAAGGCTCGAGAAAGCACAAAGGTCACCAGCTCGATACACGTGATCAGCTAGCTTAGCACAAGCAGATGGACTTGACAGAAAGCCCGTTTTCAGCAGATCAGACACTGGCTCGCCCCTGGCAGAGCTATCACTAGTTCCCGGACCGGCAGTTCGTGTAATTGGAGGACTCTTCGCTCGAGCAGACAACTCTTTAGCTCTTTTAGCTGCAACTTGCAACATTGAGTCAGCCCTGCGCTTGACTGTTCGTGGCCCCGCAGATGAGTCGTGGTTGCTGGACAGAGGTACAGTCATCTCAGCTTGGTTCCTAGATCGGCACGGATGACCCAAACCTTGCTTCCCAGCGGCTTCCTTGCATAGCAGATCACGGGTCTTAGGCAGTACGGGCAAAGACTTGAGCAGAATTTCCCGAACCTCCTGCATGCCGTTGGCCTTCTTGCTGTTCGCGCTGACGAGGCGTTTGATCCCGGCAGACGAGGCAGGAGCAACTCCCATATGGGCCTTCTGAGCAGGCGAGACCTCCCTTGTAGAAGACTTGTTCGTGGTAAGAGAAGATCTCGGCTGCCTTCGCTGTGGAGACGTATCCACTGATCGTGAAACTGTAGCTTAATCTCGAGCAGAGCTACTGCGCGCTTTCCCACACTCGGGGGACTCAGTCGATGACCCCTCCCGCTCAACTGGCAAGTCACTTAGCTCCAAGCAGCGCGACTTCCACCTTTCAATATCTTCAGCAGGGGGCAGGCCACCGACTTCCTTCCGATGTTCGCTTAGCAGCCAGCGCCATTCACGAAACTTGGTGGGGATGCTCAAAGCTTGTCGAACCTTCGTCATGTCCGGGTCGAGAACAAGCTTCTTTCGGATGGCATCATCTGCAAGCATGAGACAAAAGTTAGTCAGACACAGCAAAGAATTCCATGGCAACAGTAGCAGATTAGAGGGATGCGACTTACCATCACAGTAGGTGAGAGGAACGAGCGAACCGTCGCCAACCTCCCCTTCCCATCTGCCGCTAACCTCCAGCACATCCTTGCTCCACACATGATCGCCCTGACCCAAGCTGCCACCTGCTCCAGCAGCAGATCGCGCACCTCCAGCCCAGTTACAGCTGGACAGCCCGAGTAAAAAGCCTCCTCCACGCATGAGCCCAATTCAAATAAGGAAGCCCAGTTACAGCTGGACAGCCCAACGGATAATTTACATCTCCTACATGCCGCCACACGCCACGCAGAAGCTGGGGGGCATTTGTGGGAACCTAATTAAATCAAAACCCTAGGTCAAATAATTCCTTCCATTTGGGGATTATTTGACCTAATTGGGAATTATTCAATTTAATTGGGGATTACCCAATTAAATAGAATATTACCTAATCGGGTCGAGAATTAATTCTATTCCTACCCCAATTTCCAATTAAAGGAGGAGTTACCTATTTAAGTCGGGATTTGATTTGATACCTACCACAATTAGGGATTTGATTTACCCTAATTAATCAAATCCCTAATTAATCAAATCAATTCCAAAAAGGGGAGGAATAATTCCCTTCCATCTACAGAATTATTCCTCTGAAACCCTAGCCTCCGAGACTACTATAAAAGCATAGCCACACACAATGGTGGGGGGACGTCTAAATTCCTACTAAAACTCTGCAGAAATTATTTCTCAAGAACCCTAGCCACTTCCTCTCTTTCTCTCTCTCACACAAGGCTCCGGCCACCACACACGGCTCCGGCCACCCGGTTTTCCTTGAAATACCCTACCTAACTTAGGCATCGGAGGGCCTTTGGCCAACACCCCCCGGGTGTGGTCCTTTTACTCCGATCTGTTTTGCAGGGAGAAAGAGAGAAGCAGAGAAGACGAAGGAATCTTTGGCGAATATTCTCCCGTGAGATTATTTGCACAAACATATATATATATATTTTATGCAAGAGCGATATTATATGTTTCGATACATACGAGAGATAGTGCACGAGGTTTATACTTGATGAAATTTTTTTAGGGAAATTGTGAAATTTTTTTGGGGGAGTTGACCTGGGTAAAATGTATCGTTCCTTAAAACTTTTACTTTAAAAAAAAGAAGAAATATATATGACATCAGTTTTAATATGGCCCATTACCATGAGTCATTATCTCGCACAAACTTGACTAATAACCATCCATTCTCAATGTAGTTATTCTATATTATCTTTTGTGGTAACCGCCCAAATTTTCTTATGAATTAGAAATTAAAAAGCATAGAAAAAGTTCAACTTAAAATGGATAAGAATTATGGGTGGGCTCGGTCTGGTCTGGTTTGGACCTTACACCGAAATTGGTACTATAAAATCGATTCGGTCCAATCCAATTTTTGAGAAAAATAGAAGGAAACCCGCACCAAGCCGAACTACATATTCCTGGTGCGGTTTTCCGGTTTAGACCGGTTCCCTTTTTTTTTTTTTTCCTTTTTTCTTTTTAAGTTCTCTTTGTTTTCATTGGACTTTAGTAGCATATAAGGCCCTGTTTCACATTTGTATAACAATTTGCCCTAAACTTTAATAATTTCAACATGCCATGCAATGTAATTCAATCTAATTACATTTCAATCAGGCCTAAACTTTAATTAAAGCCTATCTTTCACATTCAATACAATCCAACAGAGCAAACAACATATACATGATACATGCATATGCATTTTAACTTCCAAACGCAAAACACGCATGCTGCCATGTGCCATCCAATCTAAACATATAATCTACCAATTTCCACCACTTCAAAATATCAAAGTTGGGAATCACTTTTTCAATTGGGTCGGTTCAGTACCTATCAATTTCATGCTCTAGTATCACAGTGTTACTTGCTTGAGATTCTTTTATCCAACTTTCCTCCATTTTTCAAAGGTGCTACTCTCCTCTTTTTTAGTTAGAACTTGTCATAGTGGTACTAATAGTAGAACTAATATCACTATTTGGACTACTACTTTGAGTAGTAGAAGGTGATGGGATAACATACTCCTCATAAAGCTTCATTAAAATCTTTTTCACTTCATTCTTCTTCTTAGTAGCATCTTGCGAGTTTTCAAACCTCCTCTTTAATACAAACCCCAAGTTCCCTAACTTGTACCGAGGATCAAGAACAAATGCTACCATCAAAAGTTGGTTCACTTTATCAAGGTCACCCCAATATTTCTCAAATTTCATCTTCATGCTACATGCCATATCATTCAAAACCATGGAGGTGTGAGTTTGACTTGGTAATTGCTCTCCAAAAAATAAATCACCAATTTTATCCCCCATTGCAATCAAATTATGAAAGGTGGTGCGGGATGCAAAGAAACACTCAAAAAAATTGAAAAAAGTAAGAGCATTGCTCCAATCTTCCTTAGTTGGTGGCCCTATCTTCTTTTTAGGCCTAGATGCAACCACCCCTTTATCTTCCCTAACCGGTTCATCTTCTCCAAAACAAGATGCAAATGGGGCATCATCATCTTCTCACATTCTCACAAAGGCTTTTTCAAACCTCAAAGCAGCATCCAACATCATATATGTTGAATTCTACCTAGTTGGAACATCTAACACCACAAATCCTTTGCATTCAATTTGCTCCTTCAAAACACAAGTTTTAAATTCTTCTAATCTTTGTGGAGAGGATCTTACATACCTAACCGCATTCCTCCTTGACAATATGTTTTTTCCTAGTTTTTTCAAGCCATCTCGAACAATCAAATTGACAATATGAGCACAACACCTCACACGCATGAACTTTCCTTCCAATACAAGACTACTATTCTTCCAATGACCCACTTCGACTTCAAGTAATCTATTACCTTCGTGTTTGAAGAAGCATTATCGGCTGTGATTGCAGGTATCTTCTTCGAATCCCAATGAAGCAAACAAGTCTTAAGGAGTTTACAAATTGAGTTCCCCTTGTGGTTAGCAATAACACAAAAGTTCAAAACTCTTTTGTGCAAATTCTATTCACTATCTATAAAGTGTTCCGTGATCACCATGTAAATTATGTTTTGAACACTTGTCCAAGTGTACGTTGTGAGGCACACTCTATGTTATGCTAATTCTCCTTTCAACTTTTGTTTCATCTCATCATACATAACCATAAAATTCCTTACAAGTGTTCTACGAGATGACACTTGGAAATGAGGGTTCAATGATTCACAAAATCTCCTAAACCATTTACCTTCAACCACGTTAAAAGGCAACTCATCCATCACTACCACTTCTACACAAGACCTTAACCAATCTTCTTTAATATACCCGATTGTTGAAAGACCATCAAGTGCTTGGTCAAAAGACAAGGTCTTTTGTCTTTTATCATTGCCAACCCTCCCAGAGTATTTCTTACATAGAGACTCAATATGTTTCCTCAAACTTGACGTCTTATTTAAATTGGGGTCCGCGGCATAAGTAATAAAGCAATACTTGTACCTAGCTCTCTTTTTACATTTCAAATATTTGCTCTCATCCTTCTTCACACTCTCAACCACATCATCATATTTTTCAAAGTGATCCGATACCTTCGATTTTTCTCTTGATGACTTTCTAGTCTCAGAACGAGGTAATGGTGAAAGACCACTTAGTTTAATAGGTGTTTGGGCTTGAGATTGGGTTACTGGTAAACTAGGTGATGGTGATGATGCGAATGCAGAAGAAGAGCATACTTCATTACTATTACTAGGCAATTGTTCAAACTGGTTCAACCCTCCTTTAATAAGAACCTAATATCAAAACAAAACCAACATAGCAGCAACATACCCTGATTAATAATTATGCAAGATTTGTAAAACCTAAAAAGCAATTAACAAAAATCATAACCTAATTTAACAATCCAAAAAACCAAAAATTAGATGTAGAACACAAAAATATACTAATTTACACAACCTACTTTTAAAAAAAATAAATTTCTTAAGAACAAAAACCAAACTAACACAAACAAATTTCAATTACAATTCAACAAAAACAAAAACAAAATTTAGTATCAAACAAATTCAAATCATCATCAATTAATCAACATCATTATATAAAGAAATCTGTTAAAACAAATTTCATTATCAAACAAATTCAAATCATCAAGGTTCTCATCAATTCATCATCAATTCATTTTTCAATTCTCATCCATTCAAATAATCAATTCTCAATTTATCAATTCATCATCATCATCATCATCATTTCTTGCCATCTTATTTCATCATGATAAAACAAATTTGATTATAAACTCAATCCAAATCATCATGAATTCATGAATTCTCAATTCAAATCATCACATTATGATATCAATCCATCAAACCATCATCAGATAAAGATATCAACATCAGCAACACAAACATGCTAATCAATTGCAAAAAAGATAAAATACATTTGGGAACAACAACACGAACAACTGCAAGCCTAATTCCAAGCAACGTCAACAACAATTTGAAGCCCTTGTCACAAATGGAACATATATTAGAATCAACATGCCCGAATTGAAACCGTAAAGAACAAATCCCTAAATTGTTACCTTAACCCAAAACCCATAACTGAAAGCCCAAATTGAAATATGTCATTCAATTCAAACCCTTGATTGTAAACCCTAATTGAAACCCATAATCTAAAATAATTAAAACAAACTAAAAATCTAAGAATATTATCTCATCCAGACCAACGAAGACGAAGGCGATGCTTACCAGAGAGAAACTAGTGAAGTCGGACGGAGGAGTTCCGAAGGAGAAATCGCAATTCAACGGCAGATAGTAGAAATTGGGATTAGAGAAATATTCCAGTTCAAAAAATGGAGAAGAATGAGATAAAGAAGTTCTTACCTCAACTGTGTCATCGTCGATGGCAAAGGAGCAACAATGGAATGAGGAGCTGTGTCATCAGCATTGTTGTCCTGTCTTTGTTTGTGTGTTCACTGTGTTGCGTTTCATATCAAAGAGAAAGATGAACAGAAGAGGCAGAGAGAAATGAAAATAAAAAAATAAAAAAAAACCTAAGTCGACTTAGGCTTAGCCGCCGAGCTTGGGGGGAAACGTTACATGCGGCCAGTTCTATTGTGGCCGAAATAATATATTAATATTTATTATATAATATATATATATGTAATAAAATAAAAATATATATTAAATATAGTAACCGGTCTTGTTTGCTTTAGTGCTATGAGTTGTGAAATTGGGACCAAGATCGATTGACATTGGTCTGGTTCAGTTTGGTTGCAATTTGTTAACTTTTTAGTCAATTCAGTTTTTAACGATTTCCCGATTCGGTTTTCGAGTTTTGCCATATCGATGCCCACCCCCTAATAAGATTTAAGACATGCGCACAATGCACATTATCAACTATATGGATATGTGTGCTTTATGACGTTCATATGATTGTGTTTACAAGAAAGAAAAAGTGTTTAATTTTCGTATTTAAAAACTCAAAATGTTTAAAAAATTTGTGGCCGATTTCAAAATTTTCCCAAACAAAGAAAATAATGGCCATAAATACAAAAGTTGAGATGTACAATTTTTGTTCGTATTGTCTAATGCAATCACCAAACTTGGAATTCTCCAATTGCAAAGTGCTGACATCATCTCATCCTTCTGGGCCCTTGTCCGATTGTCAATCATCGTTGACCTCCTCCATAACACTAGGATCATCTTCACTCAAACACATAAATGTCATATTGGGCCCTTGGCTTCTCTAACTTAGACCTCCACTTTACTCGTTGTTACCGAGCCTACTTTATGATTCGCATCAACATACTTCTTCACTACATCATACCTCAAATTAGTTACTATCTTTGTATTGAAGCACACTCATACAAACTCTATGCATTACCATTAGAGCTGTGCGGTTGGATTGCAAATACCAGAAACTGCCAGTTTCTGACCAATATTTTCGATTGGCAAACTGTTAACTTTTTCGGTCAACCACCAATTGAGGTTGGACGACCGAGCTGAAATGCTGTGATTGCGGATGTGGTTGTAGGATACCAAATCGTCGGCAACAGCAACTGACCGAGATAGAGACAGAGAGATGATGAGAGAGAGAGACAAAGAGACAGAGAGATGAGAGACGGAGGAGGAGAGCAAGAGATACAAAGAGATGAGACGACAGAGGATAGCGAGAGAGATAGGGAGATGAGAGACCGAGGAGGAGACAGAGAGATGATACAGAAAAGCTTGTGTGGCACTTATGCGAGGAAGAAGAAGAAGAAGCTGGGCTTCTCTTCTTTTTAAACGACGTCGTTTTGCCTAAGGGAAAGTTTTAAAATGATTTGGCCAAAACAACGTTGTTCTGGGCCAGGTCTTTTAAAAAAACAAAAAAACATCCAAGCTTTTTCTTTCTCGCCTAGGCGCCGTTGCTAGAGAGATGAAAGATGGCTACAAACTCCTCTCTCTTTTCTTTTTTTTCTTCTTCCTTTCTTCTCTTTTCCGCGGCCACAAACTCGTCTATATATATATATATATATATCTCTATCTTTCTTTCTCCTTTGTTTGTGCTTAACCGGCAACCGATCGTCACCGAATAGAACGGTTGTAACCGAAATAGCCGGTAACCTATTATCGGCAGTGCAGTAGGGGTTCCCATTTTTGTCATACCGCAGCCTCTCAAATGGTTGTCGGTTTGATTGTTTCGTTGTTGTCACCGGATCAAAGACAGCCCTAACTACCATTGTACAGTAGTGTGTTTCGCCTATTAAACACTCATGCAGTACAAGAAACTCATCAAGTGCAAGAACCTCACTCTCCCAACCTTTATTTCTCTCTTAACCAATGAATACATAAAGTGATTGGAAAGCCACACTCGTCCCTATGTTTGTGGTCCAAGATGTTTGTGCATGTGGATTTTACCACTTGTTTACCACTTTCTGATAGCTCTGAATGTTATGATGTAATTATTGGTCAATATGTGGCTTTGTAGGTACAATTAGAATGAACGATGAGGGTACTATGTGTGACAACATGTATGTAAATGGGATTGTAGACTTCATTGACTATTGTAATAAAGATATGATGTCTATGTTTTAAGTTGGGAGCATGGTTAAAGAGTTAGGATATGATGACCATAATATTACATCACTATGCTAGCGGACGATGATGTGATGAAAATGTGTGCCAACAGTGATGAAAATTGATATTTATGTGACACACTTATCTAATGAACCTTATATAGCAAGGCCATTTACATGAGCTGCTATAACAACCTCATCGTGTCTATTAATGGACCGCAATTATGGGAGAAAACAAACCAGTTGATAGTGAAGCCATAACATACACTAGACAACTTGGCAAGCTTAGAAAGATAAGAATGGAAGGACCTGAAGAGAAAACTAATAAGAGTAGCCAAAAAATGGATTGGGAAACAAGAAATTCCATATTAGGTGTACTAATTGTTGCTCATAAGGTCATAGCAAAACCAGTCACCATATGCATCTGCCTGAAAGGGAAAACCCACCATCAAGGTGTATATAAAGTCCAAGAAATATTGCAAATCAATAGGGTGATGCTACTGCGAATTTTAATTTTCTCTCAGTTCTCTATTATTAGTTTGCTGATTTTAAATGTTACTTATTACCAATTGGTTTGTTAAATGTAGGTCGAAAGAGCTTCATCATCTGCACAATGTTCCAAAAGAGAGGTTGCTAGTACAAAGAGAAAGGCTTCCCAGCCAAGCAAAGCTTCAACAGTTTCTACTCCACAAGTGAAATAAGTATTAGCAAATGAAGTGAGAGCAGCAATGACAAAGAGAACGTAGAGCTTAAGTTTTAGTTTATACCTTTTTGCACACTATTTTGAAATCCATTGCAAATTTGGTAGTCTTTTTTGTTGCCTTTTGGGACATTTTTTGGAATGTGTATTATGTAATGATAGTATTTGTTCATCATGTCTTTTGGTGCTTGTTGTTAAACAATGAAATCATGACTTGACTATGTTTATTTTGGCAATGGAATTATGTTGGCTTTTGAGACAATTTTAGTTTATGACTTTTGGCACACTTTGCATATTTATTTCAACTCCAAATACAAATAACAAAATTCTCCCCATTTTCATTATTGACTAGTTTTCAGAGTACATAAACCAATCATAAAATGCAATTCCCCAATAGCATAATGATACTACTCTAGGAACCAAGTAGAGAAGCTCGCAGACTCCTCTTAGTTTTCAAAGAACTCTAACCTCCAATTTTTTTTCCATCTTCCTCCTTCCTTAATCTTTTCAAAACAACTATAACCTTCATTTCCATATTCCCAAATTTTGGTACAGATATCTCATGACACTTACCCCATAATAGGTGCAGCCTCAAAATCTTCTCGTATGGTTATTGTTGGTCCACAATATCCTCAAACGAGAGTTATTGCCGCATCAACATTTGGGTGCATCCAATTCCATTCTCTGACTTGCAGACATCGTGTTAGGTTGTGGATGTTGGGACATAGGTAAGGATGGTAATAGGGCGAATCAGGGGTGGGTATGTCATTCCCATTCCCATCCCCATTAAGCATTTTCTCCCCATCCCTTTCTTCATACCTAGAATATTCAATTCGGGGATTTCCCATCCCCCCGCCCCACCCCATTATAAAAATAAAAAGGCTACTTTTTAAACTGGAAAGATGCACTATGTATACACCATATTTACGTTTATAGTACTAGTAAGGTTGGAGAGATTCCCCTAATTGTATTTGTGTTTGTGTGTGTGTGTGTGTATATATATATGTATGTATATATGGGCTAGGATCAGGGGACATACAAAAACCACAAATTTATACACATTTTCAACCATTCGATCATTCACCATCTAATGGCTCAAAATGCATTTGTCATTAGTGTGTGTTCTTTTAAAGAATTAATACTCTTTTATTACTTTTTGGAAACATAACAACAATTATTATTTTTAAAATTTACACTTAAATATCCCATCCAATAAAATTTTGATAACTGACATTCAATTTGACTTCCAAATTAATTATTTTCATGCAACTTTGTTCTTCTTCTTCTATTTCCGACATTACTCTCTCTCCTCCATTCTTCTTTCTCTCTCAGTCAAATTTTCATCACTCATACACCATGTATTGATTTATTTATTTAAATTCAAATTGAAGATGGAACAAGGATAATACTTTGTGATAATGGAATGATCGAATGAGAAGAGTGATTTTTCAGAGTTGGAGGTGAGAGAGTGGTGCTCAAATTTTTTCTCCCTCTCTCTGAACCTTCACTGTTCCCGAATAGAACCGAAGCTAACCCAATCTCTCTATGCTACAATGATTCCAAATTTTTCAAAATTCCCCGATAAATAACTGAGTAAAATTTGAAAGGAAAAAAGGAAAGAGATTCCCCAAACATGGAGGAGTGATTGCAGAGTAAGTGACAGTTGTGTTTGCTGACGATGGAGGAGTTGGTAAAAAGTTACAAAGTTTTTTTTACACGAAATCACAATTTAATAGTCTTTAACTACCAAAAAATAAATAAATATCAAAGTCTAATAGCTAGCTTCAAGTACCATTATCTATGAGTCATAATCATAAGATCAATTCAAAATAACAAAGAGGCAAGTTTGTCAATAGTTTTGAAGCCCATTTGAAACCCATCTTAAGTTTGGTAAATCAAGTTTATTAATAGTTGTGAAACCTATTTGAAAATTTCAGAAGAGTTATTTAAATTTTGATATTTTTCTAATGAAGTTTTTGAGGAAGGGAATGAGGTAGGAGGGGAAATGGTGAGAGATAGAGAGAGATAAAGGAGAAGAAGACAGAGTCAGTGATCGAATGAAGAAGAGAGCTAGGAGGGGAGAGAAATGAATAGGTAGTAGTATTGAGGAAGAGAAACCTCATATACCGTGTGGAGTTATGTTTCCCAAAATCAATAAATGAATACTTTATTTCCATTTTGTTTATAACAATAAAAAAAATAAAAAAATTATTTCCATTTAAAAAAAATCATATCAAATGCATTTCTAACCCTTAGATGACTCATCATCTAGTGGTTGAGAAAGTGTGTCAAAATATGTGGTTTTATGTGTGTCCCCCAATCCTGATTTATTTGAGGGATACCATTCTCAGGCCCAAATATGCTTATTTGAGGGATACCCTTCTCGAGCCCATATAAGGGTTTAAATCAATGACATGTATCTTCCAGGTTCCTTTAGATTTGAGAGAATGAAAATATGATATGGGTTTTGTTTCGGAAAGGATTCCACATTTTATTTTCATAATCTGAATCGTATATTTCTTAGGTATTCCTTCAAAGATCATCCTTGCAAAAAATCACTTGAATTTGAAATCATTTTACAGCTCAATCGATGGTTGTATTTTAGTGTTTTCTTGAAGTACCAGGATCGTTAATTTTGTTGATCACAATTGAATGCCTTAATGGTTTTCGATTTTGCTAATTTTTTTGTAAGAATAGTCTTTGAATAAAGACTTAAAAAATGGAAGGTTCGGATTGTTGAAATAAAATTTATATCAGACCTTACAATGGTTTTCGAGTTTGGAAAGGGGATTGAAATACCATCATCGTCCCTCCCCAAACACTATACGCAGAAATTTCCCTAAATTCAATTTTCGTCCTTCATACCTAACCCATTATTAGAGGTAAATCCCTACAAAGACCGTAACCAACAAGGAAAATTGTCATCCCTAGACATAAGGATCAAATTGGGTTGATTTGGGTCTTTGTTTGGGGATAGTGGGGGACCATGTGGGTTCATGCCAAAAATATCCTCTAAAAGTTGTCCACGTAAGAGTGCATAAGGTATGTTTCAGTGCCACGTAGACATATAACGCATGGACCAACGATCTAACTAACGAGAAGGGTTGAATGCAAATTTTATAGGGATTTGTGTATGCCTTTACAAATGTCCAACAAATTGTACATGAAGTTAAAAGATGAGTGATTTTTATTTTTTTTTTGGTCGTAATGGGTCATAATTTGAGGTGTTTTATCTAGTAAGGGGAAAATGAGATGAGAGTGAGAATTGGATGAGATTGAGAGGATGAGAGGAATGAGTAATAAAAATGAAAATAATTTGAAATACTTTTGTCACTCATCACTTCCATCATCTTCTCTCATCTTTTCTCTAAATCCTATCTCCACTCTCTTTCTCACTTCCATCAAACTGGGCCTAAAATACTCTGTTTTTTATTGGTGAATGAGGAAGAAAGAAAATCTTGAAGTGAATAAAATAAACAGGTTGAGTGAGTCAAAGAGGCGTAGGAGAGCATCTAAACTGGAGATAGCGAGTGCCGAGGCACGATCCCTCCATATTTTATTCAGTGTTGAGGGAATTTTGATTCCCACCGCTTCCACTGCTTCAAATTATGGCGTCATCACCATTTAAGAATCAGCTGTCTGATTCTCTCAATCTCTTTTTCTTTTTTTGTTTTCTTTTAAATTTCTTATATTACGATTCTCCCAATCTCTTCCAAGCTCACTCTCTATCTCTCTCTGTGTAATCTTTGCTAAGCCATTGGTTGACTTTAAAGCGAGAAGTACAATGTCCTCGATTGGTTTCTTGCGTACGTGTATGTGGGGTCCATATGCAGAAGTGAGAATCTTTCTCACACAACAATAGCCTGGAATCAGAATAAGTCATGTTTTCTAAGGAGAAGAGGCCCAGATTGAAACTTTGGAATTGTGGGGAGATATCACAAGGAACTAGGACAAGGAAATAGCCTCTTGAAAGCTCTTTATAAGGTTTTCCGTTGTTTCTGTTCCTTGTCTTGCAGACAGTTTTTATGGGTATTGCAGAAAAAAGTATATGAATGATACAAGAAAACTACCCACTTGGGTATCCACAAGAATCCTCACACAGTGAGTTATTCTTATTCCTTTTTTTCTTCTTTTTTGGTTCTGTTCTGGTTTTATTTGTCCTGGGTCAGAAACTAGATTAGTTCTGGTATTATGAAATGCTTGATTTCAGTCTCTCTTCCTTGATGGAACTATTTCTTTCACTTTGTTCTGCTAAAATTGGAATCTTGAACGCAAAGTTGGTAGAAGACTTGTAGAGTATTTTCGAAGAAGATGTAGAAAGTGGGTTTTTATTTTTAATTATTATATTTTGTTCTGCCTTCCCCTTTTGAACTTGAATCATTGATATTTGCAATTTTTATGGATATGGGAGGCCAAGGTTCTCCGTTGAAATTCTATTCTATTATACTATTACTGTGTTAGATACTGGTGGTGATTTGATTAGTTTTTGCTAATTTGAGAATATAATCCCGTACCAGAAAAGAAAAGAAAAAAGAGAATATAATCTTCCTGCAATGACGTATGTTTGTGTTTTAGTTTTGATTTGTTAACTTTACTTTCCTTAATTCTCTATGAAAATTTGTTTGCAATTTCTTCTGTTATTTTTTGTACTCAAAAAATTCTTGTTTATGATATTGGGGAATTTGGACAAACTAGGAATTGAAGGCAGGACGCTAAAGACGTAAATTGTTCCTAAGATATCTTCATTTTTTATAGCTCACAGACAGATTGGTTTTTGGGACCTAAAGGTTCTAGAATACAGCTGAGCATAATCTAGAAAGTGGGGCTTCTGCACAAGGGTCATCATGGACGATGATGTGTTATCACCAGCTACCATGATGGGAGCTCAACCTGATTCCGCTACGGATTTAGACTTCATGGATGAACTGTTCTTAGAGGGATGCTGGTTGGAAACCACAGATGGACCTGAATTTCCTAATCAAAGCCACGCCAATTCTAGTGCCCATATAAACCCCTCAGTTTTTTGGCATATGTTGGAGGCGAATGGCAATTTGACCATGAACCCATCTGAAAACAGTAATCAAGAAGTGATACAAACACCATTCTTCAAACAACTCCATGAAGGTCCTGTGAATCCTCAGTTTCCGAGCCAGAATATGATAGATGTTGATGGGTACTCTGGTCACTCAGCAGATCCTACAATTAAAAGTTATGAATTGAACAGAAGGTGGTGGATTGGTCCCTTAGGAAATCAAGGTCCTGCATCATCTGTGATGGAGAGACTAACGAGGGCTCTTGTGTGCATTCGAGAAGTCATGAGAGACAAAAATGTTCTTGTACAAGTATGGGTGCCTGTAAATAAAGGGGGTAGAAATGTTTTAACTACTAATGATGACCTTTTCTCGCTTGATTCTAGCTGTCCCAGGCTTTCCAAATATCGAGACATCTCTGTTAATTATCAATTCTCAACTGGAGAGGATTCTACGGAGTTGGTTAAGGGGTTGCCTGGCCGGGTTTTCTCAGGTCAGGTTCCTGAGTGGACTCCTGATGTTCGATTCTTCAGAAGTGACGAGTACCCACGGGTTGACTATGCTCAACGTTATGATGTACGTGGAACTCTAGCTCTTCCTATATTTGAACAAGGTAGTAGGACTTGCTTGGGTGTGATTGAGGTTGTTACAACCACCCAAAAGATAAAGTATCAACTTGAGCTTGAAAGTGTTTGCAAGGCACTTGAGGTCTGTACTCTTTCCTTGAATCAGAATTTCGTACTTCATTTCGGTTTTTTCCTGTCAATCAGGTCAGTGAATGCAGTGTAAAGTGGTGCAAGAGGCAGTTGGAGCTTATTAGTATTGTTATGAATATTAACAGATAATTTTACAAAAGTTGACATCAATCAAAGTCCCATCAGTCCTTAGAGATGTAATAACTGATAATCATGTTGTCGAAACATATTATGTCTTTCATTTTTCGGTAACTTTTAGTTCTTTTTGGAGAATCCCCATGTTAAATTAAAGTGTGGCCATCTGATCTTAACATTGTAAAACTTCTTGCTTCATTTTCTTATGCTTTCATATTAATAACTAAGGTTCTTTTGTTAATCCTCTAGTCTTGTTTCCCAAATTGAGAGGATAAGTAATGAATTCAGACTTAAATTACGAGAAGGAAAGCAACCCATGATCTTTTAACAGATATTCATTCACACCTGATGAATGGGACACTTAATTTTTTATTTATTTATTTTTTTTCCGGTCTAAAATTTGGAAACTTAATTCTGATGCTTATCAGTATGAGCTTTCTGAATCGGTGCATATAAAGTCCAACTTAATGATGGACATATGATTAGAAATGACCTATCTTTTGTCCCCCTGTTTACTTTCATTCAAGTTACTGAGAATAAGAGTGACAACTTTATCTTATATCTTAGCAGATAAACGTCCCTTTATGTTTTATTCATAATAGTTTGGTCATGTGTCTCTCTTCCTGTCTTCCATTAAAAAAAGAAAAATGCTTTTTTTTCCTCATCAGCGAGTATTTTTTCTTTGATGTCTGTGATTATAGCTTTAAAGATACAAGTAATTGAATTCCAAATAAAATGTTTTTTTTGGGGTCAAAATTCCAAATACAGTGTAAGTTACCAATTATTGTAAGCTTGTGATATGAAACTTTCTTAGATCCATATTCCTTTAATAAGGACTTTTGAGATTCATATCACAAGCATATAATGACTTGTTTGTAATTCTTTGCAGGCTATTCACATGAATATTTTTTTCTGATCTGGACAAGTTTTATCATTTGCAGGCTGTTGATCTTCAAAGTTCTAGAAATTGGAGTACTCAAAACGTAAAGGTAAACGGATAATTTCCCTGAAGAAAAATTGATTTATTAGATGTTCACGTTATTCCAATTTTCTTTTAAGGTCATTTGGTGGGATTATTTTAGCAGGGGTGTGTCAAGCCCTATCAAGCTGCATTACCCGAGATCCAAGAGGTCTTGAGATGTGCATGCGAGACACACAAATTGCCTTTGGCACAAACTTGGGTGTCATGCATCCAACAAGGCAAAGATGGGTGCAGACATTCTGATGACAACTACGTTCACTGTGTTTCAACTGTGGATCATGCTTTCCATGTGACCGATCCTTATATCGAGGGATTTTATGAAGCTTGCTCTGAGCATCACTTGTTAAAAGGCCAAGGCATTGTTGGGAAAGCTTTTATGACCAATCAACCATGCTTCTCAGATGACATAACCTCCTGTGTCAAGACAGAGTATCCGCTATCTCACCATGCCAGGATGTTCGGATTGCATGCAGCCGTTGCAATACGTCTAAGGAGCATGAAAACTGGTTCAACTGATTTTGTTCTGGAGTTCTTCTTGCCAGTGGAGTGCAGGGATCCAGAAGAACAGAAAAAGATGCTAAATTCACTGTCCTTAATTATACAACAGATTTGCCGGAGCTTACGGGTTGTCACAGACAAGGAACTAGAGGAGGAATCTGATTTCCCTGTCAGTGAGATGATAGTCTCTTCGGATCCCAGACCTAGTGGTATTGCCAGTTTCACAGAGGTCCACCTGAGTGGTAATGATGTCTCAATATTCCCAATGGAAAATCCAAGGGAGGTGCTGGGTGTGAAATCCTCAAAGTTAAGGCAACATCAACCAGATTCGAACCTAAAGGTTGGTGTCAAGTGTGGGAGAGAGTGTTCTGCTTTGGGCGAGGGTAGCTTCTCAAGTGTTGGTGTGAGCAAGACAAGAGAGAAAAGACGTACTAAGGCAGAAAAAGCCATCACCTTGGAAGTTCTTAGAAAATATTTTTCCGGCAGCCTAAAAGATGCTGCAAATAGTATTGGAGGTAAGCATTTCTTGCAATAGACCTGGTTCCTATTTCACGTTTTAGTTCTTGTGAATGCTTGTATGGCATTTTGCTAACTGTTTGTATACTTTCTGCAATTTAATGGTTGTTTTATATGTACGGATTGTATAATCTACATATGTGCGTTGTAGTCTTCCAAAATAAGGTTTCTCATGTTCATATTTTCTGTTACACCTCCTAAATTTGAAGTGAATTACACGAGTTCCACAATACTAGCACACAATAGTATCTGCTGTTTTCAATATTTATGTGGATTATGTTAAACTTTCTACTGTCAACATTTTGATGTATTTCTTTTGTCATTGGTTGTTTTTCCTTTGTCAATTTATCGTATTTAGTTTGCTCCACAACCTTGAAAAGGATATGCAGACAACACGGGATTAAACGTTGGCCATCTCGAAAAATTAAGAAGGTTGGTCACTCTTTACAGAAACTCCAACTTGTAATTGACTCAGTCGAAGGTGCATCTGGGGCTTTCCAAATCAACTCTTTCTATACAAACTTCCCAGAGTTAACATCTCCGAATTTATCGGGGACAAGCCCATTTTCAACCTCAAAGCTGAGTGATCAGCCAATGCCAACAAACTTGTCACCTGAAGGTGGTGTTGTCAGCCCCCAGGCTACTACATCAAAATCACCCTCATCTTCATGCAGTCAGAGTTCCAGTTCAAGCCAATGCTGTTCCAGCAGGACACAGCAACATCGCCCCACATGTAATGTCACTGGTGGTGATGATCCAATTGTTGGAGATAACTCTGGCGATGGTGTGCTAAAGAGGGTCAGAAGTGAAGCAGAGTTGCATGCCTTTGGTCAAGATCGAACACAGCTACTGCCAAGATCCCAGAGCCATAAAATTCTCAACGAGCTGCAAAAATTGCAGCCTATTCCACCTTCACTGAAGAATAATGGGGTAGCTCAAGAAGGGGAGGTTCAAAGAGTAAAAGTCGCATACGGAGATGAGAAAACCCGGTTTCGCATGCAAAGTGATTGGAGATATGAAGATTTGGTGCAAGAAATCGCAAAGCGATTTAGTGTAGAAGACATGAGTAAATTTTATATCAAATACTTGGATGATGACTCAGAGTGGGTCTTATTAACATGTGATGCTGATTTAGAGGAGTGTATTGATGTATGCAGATCGTCACAGAGCAATACAATTAAGCTCTCTCTCCATCTTTCTCGTCATCATTTGGAAAGGTTTATAGGTACAGGTGGCCCGTCATGATGCTCCCTGAGTTGCAAAACTGAGGTAGCAGAGTATTTCCTTCTACAAAAATGGAGGCGCACCTTCCTTTATTAATTTTAGTAGGGAGGGATGTTGAAGCCTCCGCTGTTGGAGTATGAAATCTTCACAATGTCGACAAAAAGTAATGTAAAAGAAAAATGCAAGTTTTGTGTCTCACAGAACTGAAAGCAAGGATACTGGAAAAGAACTATTTGGGTGCTGCATGATAAACTGCAGTTATTTGGGGATGTCGAGCTTAAGCCATTGGTTAAAGTGTACTATGTTGGTCTATTAGCTAGTTGATAGTGTTTGCTTTCAGTTCTTTTAATTACAAGCTAGTTGTTGATAATTGTCTGTATATTTTAGTGAATGAACATAATTCTTTTTCAATAATAAAGTAGGCCTATTTTCGAAGTTTAACTAACCAATACCTGAAGTTTGTCATACAATCATCTTTGTTCTCCCAGTTTGACTCATTTTTCATTTTGATTCATGTCTTTCAAGTTTAACAATTTTAATCCTGTAAATGAGTTTAGTTTTCGATCAAGTCTAAATCGTGAACTACGTCAAATAAATTGATGTAGAGTTTTTTCAGTTGAAATTAACATGGAATTACTATTCTGAAATTACATTTTACCTCAAGGACTTGGAAGTATATTGAGGCAGCTTTAGCCTTTTTTTATTATAAGATATATGCTTGGTAAAAAAGTTTTGGTGACTTTTCTTGATATTCCTTGAGCTTCAAGAAAGCCCATTCTTTAAATAATTAGTGTATTTTGAATTTTGGATGGAAGGACTTCAAATGAGGAATTTGAGTTTGAATTTTTGAGATCTCAGCAGCATATCTTTGGATAATAGATTGTTTGCTTCTATGATATGTGATGCAGGGAGAACGTGGTGGGAAATGAAATAGATTAATGGATAGGTTTGATATAGAGATACGGTCCACTATCTCCTACTGCAAGGACCACCCTACAACTGCAGTCAACTAGAAAAATTAGAAGAACAACTCTCTATGATCAGATGCTATCCATCCCGAGGAGTTTGCTCTTGTGAATCAAACCGGTGGTAGTTCTCTTTTTTTTTAAAAAAAATAAATAAATCAGGTAGAGAGGGGAAACTTGAACCTCTTTTAATATTAAAAAGAGAAATATCAATAAACTAATAAACTATGAGCTAATTTGTGTAGTTGTTCTTAACACGGATTTCGAACTTAAAACCTCTTGGTACGTCGGATTGTACTGATTAATTTCTGTCGGATAGTATTAATCTGTTCCGGAGAGTACTGACTATTTATCCATAATATTATAAGGCGTTTGGTGCTGTTCCGGATAAATAATCTGACTAAGTTATACTGTGTTTGGTGATGTTTCGGATAACATCATATCAAACTATTTATAAATAAAAAAATTTAAAAAAAAATATTTGATAATTTTAATGAAAATTGAGATTCAAATGACAGAAATTTTTTTTTTGGTAAGATTCATATGACAAGATTTGTTTTTCAATTGTTTTTGCCAAATTTTTTTTTCATATAACCCATTATCATAATTGTAGTATCTCATAAAAATTCCAACATACTCGCATACGTTAATAAAAACAGTACCAAATAATGTATAATTCAAAGTGATCACATATTAAGGTGATAAGAGCAAAAGAGAAAGTTGTTCATAAACCAAACTACATCAAAGAGTGAATCACAACTCCCTCGCCCCAAGTAAGAGAAAAACAAATGCTTTTCTCATTGCACCATCCATTGTCAGGAATGTTTTTTCATCACTTGCTTTCTCCAAAATTAGCCGTAGTGCCTTAATTTGGTCATTAATAGACAAGTCCATCTTTGCTTTTCTAATAGCAATTGACAAAGAAAAAAAAATGGTTCCTAGAATTCAGGTTCATACAATTTTAATTTTGTAATTTTGCTCTCCTAGTCGTCAGGTATGTATGTATTCAACTAAACTACCAACATTAGCACAGTTGTTTGTTTTTGGATGAAAACTGGCGATACTCTGTTTAATACCAACAATCTAAATATTCCCACAATGTCGAATCACTATATCACATACAAAGAAAAATTCGATTAAAAAAATGCCAAAAAAAAAAAATTCATAACCTAATTTCCACTAAAAATTTGAAATATATAAAGCATATTGGAGAGAGTATGAAAAAGAGAGAGAGTGAGAGATGGATACCTGGAGAAGAGTGAAGAAAATAATATGTGGAGAAGATAGTAGAGAACAATCCTAGGGAGAAGAAGATGAAAAGAGCGTCTGATTTTTTTCGTAGAACGCGTATTCTTTTTCTCTAGCCGTATAATTAAGCGTGTATTATCTAAACCGGGGTGCGTGGGTTGTATTAGTTAGTCAGGTAAGGAGAGTATTAAAAGCCCAACCCGTATAAAATAGTCGGGTAATTAAATAATACAAGTTGACACCAAACACCTGACATAGACTATTTACTCATATCCAGAGTCTAATACGGTGTACCAAACGAGCAGTAATGGAAAAGTGAAAGTACTAGTAAACTAAGAGTTAGTTGGTGATAGTGGTTCACAGCCCTTTCTGCAAATTGCAACCATGTTGTGTTTTGGCAGAGACATCACAAGACAACTCCAACAACCATCAAGAAATTGCTAAAAGAATTTTTATTTTTTTTCGATAATTAATGTTTTTAATAATTCTGCAATTGGATGTATCCTAAATTCGAAACATTCATTGCTTTAAAATTCCGACTTCTTGACTCTTGCTTGTCAAAATTTCTTTATAGAACCATCCACATTAAGGTATGATCCATGTTGGATTATGAACTTGATGCGAGCCAAAAGAACAAATTCTTTAAAACCTTTTCTTTTCTTCTTCTCAGTAGCAGCTATATAATTTACATGTTGAGCTATTTTAGATATTTCTGTTATTCTTGTCATACATAAAATTTCAGCTACAAAAGAAAAAGGTGAACCCTAGAAAAAGAACTGTTCTGGTAATCAGCTTCTTTATAGTTGTGGTGGAACAGGTGCCCGATCTTGTCACTCCTCAATGAGCACGCGTCTCGAAGGCGGACCAAACATGCTCAAGACAACCTGCAAACAACACAATGTTGAGTACTGTCAATCCAAACGGAGAAACCCGATCCATGGTTTCCATCTTTATTCAAACATATTTGCTTTTTCAGCTGTTAATTATTGTGTTCATGAGTTCTATGATTTGCATCAAGGGTGGTAAGGACACGAGCTACGAAAAGTGTACTAACTTACCGGCAAGAACACGAGCCCGTGCAAGAAACCAAGAAGAACCAATGCTAGGTACATTTGAAAGTAATATACCTATAAGAGCAAAGGATGGAAATACATTAGAGGCTGCTGACAGTACTGGCCAGTGTAATCAGACAATGAAGTAAACGATTTAGTACCACAAAGACTTCCGTCCTCGAGAAACAAAGCACGATGACCCCAACTAACTTCGTCAATGTGATTCCACTGCAAAAGCATGTCAACAAAGAAGATATTATACAAAATTGGGGATGCAAGTTAGCACGGAGAAAAGTTCTACATCTGTATCACACAAGAGCCCATTGGCATTAGACTTAAACATTTCAGCTCTTTAATGAAGCATGATCTATTGCGTATGATGCTCTGAGATGTACCAAACATAGCGAAATAAACAGGAGTTAGTGTCCTTTTTTTAAATAAAAGTGGATCGGCCATTGGGATAAGTACCTGAAGACAGAGGCTCCCATTGTAGCCAAAGCCTCCTTGGTGCGCTGATCTTTATCTCCTGTGCTAACCTGTACAGAAAGTCTTAGATACACAACTTGCAGAAAAAGAAAAGGGTAGCATGACACATTGACACCAAAGGTTACTTGAAGTCATAACCAAACCAAGATTTGAAGTGACCATGAGCAGAGAAACTACAAATACCTTATAAAGAATTTTAAAACCATTTAAAGTCATTAAAGCAATACATTGAAAGCATTTTGTTTTTCCTAAAATTTGACTACTAAGTATCTTTTTATCTTTTCTTTGAAAAAAAATTGAAATGGAACAATTGATGGATCAAATCTTTCTAACCTGAAGACAAAAGTAAATATTCAGATAAATGTTTAATAGAGTGATACTGACCGAGAAAGCATGTGTCATATGCACGCAAAACTCAACAGAAATGCCCACTGCCATTACAAGATTAACAACAGAGACTGCATTCAATTGGATGTTAAGAATTGCCATCACACCCTGTAGAATAGTATCTTGTGAGCAAAGATGAGAGCTAATGGAAGTGTTTTTTTTTTTTTTTAAAGAGAATTTTTAAGGAAGAAAGATCACCATGAGATCCACTACAATCATTGCCAACACCAATAGAATAATTGATGAACTCCATAAACTACAAAACAAATTTGAAGGAAATATCAATACATCAGTCATTCAAAACAAACACCACCTTGCAAAATTTACTTTCTAAATTAAAGAAGCTGAACACCACAAGTAGTCTTGTCTGCAATTGAATTAAGGGCTAAGTATATCAATACTGACCTGCAAGTGATAGCTAGACAAACAATAAACACAGCACCTGGTACAACATAATATATATCCAGGTTATTCTTTTTAATAAATGAAACCGCATTTACCATTATGCACATCTAAGTAAATAGATACAAGTTCACAGTAAAATCCGAGTTCCAGAGAGGTAACATTTTACAGATTCTCTTTTTTTTTTTTTTTTTTGGTTAAGCTATCTGCTATCTTCTTGTTCAGTGCTGTGAAAAAATAACTAACCAATGGCTATAGAAAGGTTGATCAGTGCTGTTCTCCAAATATCAAGGTATTGCTCAAAGAACATATAGAATACTGAATATGGGAATATCTCAATCTGCATCAGAAAAGAAATATCAGTTCAACAGACATACCACGACTAACACATAAGTGAATCAATAAGTTAATTTATTTTCATAACATAATGGAATGATAAACCAGTGGCTTAGGGAAATGGGCAAGACAAGACTGCTGTACTCAATCTAACTGGGAAAAATTGGGTATTTGGTCCAAGGACCCAAAAAGAACCCATTTTGAAAAGTGGACCCTTTTTCAGAAGTTCAAAAAAATGAATCCTTTTCTGCATAGAGAAAGACTATTCTACTCACATCTCGACCCATGCAAAAAGGAAAGGGCTTTCAACTCCTAAGAAAAGGAGACATTTTGCGTAGTTTTCCTGTTGGGTTTCACGGTTTAAAATTATAAGAAACTAGCAGTTTACATGCTTACTGACTTGGTAGATTCTCTCCTCTGTTGTTTTGACACTTTTTCAACTTAGTTATGATAATAGCCATTTGTTTGAACACATACTTATAGTTTGTTATTTACAACGGCAATCCTGTATAAAAAATATATGAGCTAATTAATACTATATATATATATACATATATATATAAAGGGAATTTATGGAAATACATATTTTGATGTGGCTTTATAATATTAAGGATGTACTGTAAATATATCAACCATCTTCGCAAGTAGCCTTCAAATCTTACGTTCAAAGAATCAGAAAGTCTAGAACTGAGCTCCCGAGCAGCCCTCATTGAATTTACATAGTCAACCTAAAATAAATTGTAGATATTTAAGTTATGGAGCTCACTTTAGTATTAATTAATAAAAGAGATATAGATAAAAAATGAAAATTTTGTTTGTATTGATCACAGACGAGATACCTGCTTGTTGAGAGGTGTATGATATGTACGAAATGATGATGCTGGAATAATGTCACTTCCATTGCCTGATAGCCAAAAGTATGATTAACTATTAAAAAAGCAAATTTAAATAACAAGCCACATCTAATGACAGTTTAACCTGAAAGCACATAATCATAAAGGCACAAAATCCAATCCACAAACCTTTGAATTCCACACTGCTAGTGTAAGCTCCATGGCCACCTTTAGCACAATCAGAAGACGGTAGAGCACTGAGGAACCAAGGAAGTTTTTCTTTAAATTGTGTGGTAGATGGACGCCCATTGCGCAGATCCGAGTGACGAAAGCACTGACACGGAAAAATTGAAAACAAGAATTGATGCATGCGTAACTAGACACAGAAATTTGGTTAACACGCATCATTAGTTATTTTACCGTAGTACAATCTTTGCACACTCCACCCAGGCTACAGGAACCATCACTGGAAGAACAGCAGGGAGGCTGGAAGACAACTTAATTTTAGTATCAAGGGGATTGCAGAGACAAAAACAAAACAGGATGAATTGTGGTATAAAAGATGCATAAGAGGACAGCAAAAGAAGTATTTTCTTTCAAATTTTATATTTTAAATTCTTGCAAGTAACTGTAATGATCCATAGTTCAGAATGGTATCTGACTGAAAATATCCAGCAAGTTTTGAATTCCCAAATGGTGGAGTTACTCAACATGCTCAACTGAGATAAAAGTAATTCCATGATTCCAAAACTGAAGACAACTCTGCAATTTTGGATCTAAAAGAAATTCCAAACATCAGATCCTACTAACATGATTCCATAACCATACAAACATTCATGCTAAGAAAAAATGTATATCATCACCTGATCATCAGGAGGGCAGTAGGCCCCATTTGTAAACTTCCGACAGCACCCAAATGCTTCTGGGGATATCCACACAAGAAAATCATCAAGCCATGACGCAGCAGGCTTGGCGATGTAACTTGATTCTGGAGTTAAGGATGCTCTTGCAATCTGCGGAAACAAAAGGACAATTAATACATGCATACAAAAGGACAATTCATATGCATACAGAAGGACAATACAGACATATACACTGCAGAATTAATACACAAGAAGACAATTCAAACACATACATTCTGGAATTAATGATGATCTAGCATTCTATAGACACAGAAGGACAATTCACACACACACACACACACACACATCTAAAAAGAGGATTAAACAAATGGGGCAAGCAGACATAAGGGATGGAAAAAGCCACATGCATATTGATTGAATACAAAAGGAAACATAGAAAGACAGAAGAATGAAGGTCATGAATAAAAAAGGTTGAACTGCTAAACCAAACTGTACAACCATCTCAACCATTCGTACTGAAATTTAATAGCAAGTTGTAAAATAAAAGCTCAACAGAGATAAGTTCCAATAATGTTCATATAACAAATGAACAGAGAACTCAGATATTAACGGTATAACTTTCTAGCATTACATATTATATTAAATATACTAATCCCTGTATATAATTAGAGATTGGGAAAACATGAATACTTTCCTCCCTATATATGAATTCAGTTTAACACATTGATCAATGGGTTTAGCAGTAATATTGGAAACAACCAGCTGAAACAAGCAAGAGACATCAAAAGGAAAGCAATCATTGTACGATTATCAGGGAAACTCTGGCATGTGAATCAGAAAAAATGCAGGAGGCACGTAATTTTCTAAAACTGTACCTAAAAGCTAGGAATTTGCCCATTAGCAGAGAAAAATGGAAGAAGGTTTTACCTCATTCAAAAGAGAATCTGAATCACATTGGCTAATTGAGCATAATTGGTTCGTATGCCTTGATTCTGAACTGAGGAGCAGAGCAACATAAGCATGAAGAAGCTTTTCAATGATGGAAGCATTAAGATAAGTGTTTACATAAAAAAAAAAAATTTACCATCCAAAACAACAATGGAACTTCACATTACTCCAAAAAGAACCGTCTGATTTGAAAAGGTTACATGTGATGCAATTTCTAAACAAAAGAGTAGTTCTTGTTCCAGATAGCCACTTTTGGGCTTGTACATGGAAAAGCAAATGAAATGCTGAAGGACATCATATATGGTAAAGTTTTCATCAGAATGGTTATATGTGATTCTGGCTAGAGTATCAGCAGCAACCTCAAGGACACCTGATCCTGCTCTACGATATACATATTGACTCAAGAACTAGATGTTCATAGGTAGTTTGAAAATATTCATGATAAATCAGGAAACAGTGAACATGAATAACAGTATGATACCTATAATTGTAGTTCTTCACAACAAAGTATAATGGGGGTCCAATTCGGAGGTACTCTGAAACATTATTAAAATACCCCTGCAATATTTAGAAGGCAGTGTTACCTCACAGAAAAAGCAGAATAATCGATAACCTTTATGAATTTGATAATTAGGTAAGCAGCTTATAGACCTGAAGATAGGAATCTCGGGGAAGAACAATTTTTTGTTCCAACCCAGGCTGAATTCTGGTGCACAATGCCTACGAAGTTTGAAAGAATCAGAGATTAACTGAGGAGAGGGATGAGCACAAACGGAAAAATTGATGTTGGTATATATAAGATACATTGGGGGAAAAATTCAGAACTCACAATGCTAGCCAATGCAAATGCAACAAAGACACAAATGACAGCTATCTTAACTCCCCAAAGACTGAGAATTGGAGCATGGATCTCCTGAAAATGGAAAACAAAAGCAAAGTAGTTAAAAGTTAAAGCAGAAAGCAAAAGACTTATCACAGCAAAGCATACGTGAGTCATAATAAAGTTACCACACAGAATTTTCTACGTACAAAAATAGCATACAACATACTAATTCTTAGAGGTTCAGTTGATCATATGCATTTCAGTAGAATTTGAAGTAACTTATGTTCTTGACATTGCAGCCTTAAAAATAAAGAAAATTATGAAAACCCTGGTAATTCCAGACTGTCTGTATCATCCCTATCCAGACTATTTACTACAACAGCACAAAAATCCAAAAAAACAAAAAAAAGGAAAAAGAAAAGAAGTAGTCACCTTCATATAGCGCGTTAGCAAACCAGGTTTTCTCTGATCAATGCCTAAATAAGACAGCATTCAAATCGAGATTATATAAATTTTGATAAATAAATAAATAATGGATAAGAATATCATATACTGAAAATTAGTGGGAGCAATAAGGATAATGCACCAACCAGACGTAAGTTCTAAAAATATTCTGATACCTTTGTCAGAGTTGGTGTATGATGAAATTTTCATGCATGGGAAACAATCAACCCTCTTATCTTCAGTTCGCCGAAAATCAAAAACAATTAAAGCTACAAAAGCAGTTACTTGAAGGAGGAAGTCCAACAGAACAGCTAGTGCTGCAGAAGAATGCACAAAAGTAAGTTTATAGAATAGGCCTGAGGTAAGACAGAAAGACAACAACCAAGTATTAAAACTATTTCACAGATACAAAAGTTAGAAGGAACAAAATTTCCAACCTGCAAACATAGAGAACACACGGCATGCTGGCATAGGAATAAAACTTCCAACCGCAAATGCTAAAACCTCTGATAGACTAGCTAGTGTTATGGATGGTCCAACTTCCACAAGTGCATTGCTTATTCGCCCTTCCAGAGACAACTCCAAGGGTTGCCGTTTAACAGCATTCACTAGTATACACATATTATCTACCCCAACCTGATAAGATGAGAAACCCCAGAATATTATAAGCTACACCAAAACAATCAGTAACCGATATGCATTAAGAAACAATTCTGGAAAACTAAAATTTCAAAGGTTTTAAAAGTTAGACTGAAGCGAGAATGCATGCTTCAGTCAGAACATGACAGCCACATATATAATTCAAAATATACCTAGGAGAAAAAAAAATATATATATATATATTGTGTTGGGGAACTTACAGCTAAAACAAGAAATGGGATAACTTCCATAATGATTAGCGTAGATTTTACACCAATTAAACTGAAAAAACCCACTGATCCAAGAACCGACAGCATGACAAGCACAACTCCAGAGAGACCAAGCAATACCTGGCAGTCAACCATACACAATTATAATGATATAAATAATGTCTCAATTTTGAACCTAGAGAAACTAACATTAAATTTTTTTTTTTTAAATAAACACAATTTCCCAGTCCGTCGAAACAAAATGAAAATAATCGAGACCATACCTTAGACGAAATGTAAAATGATGATAAACGAGGTGAGTCACCCAAAGTAAGAGATATATAGGCAAACATCACTAGATAGCTTATCTGCAATGAATTAAAAAACCATAAATGGACAAAAGCATTTAAAAAGATTCGCATGATGGAACTTGTCAGTTGTCACAGTTACACATAACAAATAAGAAATATCAAATCTGCATAACTGCATAAAGTACAGAACTTCAGGATTACAGTATATTCTGAGCTTTGATTATGAAAGGAAACATGCAACTAAAACGAAATAAAGAAACACTCACCAATATAGTAATGGCATCTGCAGAACTTTCTCTTTTTAGTTCTTCTTCAACAGAACTTTCCGATGAAAAAGAAAGTGTTAAATTTCTAGATTGCACCATTTGCAACAACTCATCCTATCACAAACAAGATACTAATCTTAGAGTTTAAGAGGGATAAATCTATCTTCCTCAGAAAGGAAAAATAAGTAGAGATAAATCTGTTCGCTTTCCGGCAGAACATGCAGGATAACACAAATAAGTAAACCTTTGCCAACTTAATAAAGGCTTTCTCCCACGTCACTGCTCTTTCAGTCTCATTCTCTTCTTTACTAATAGCATTGTTTACAGGATAAGTTACGAGAAACGCCGTTGCCTGCGTTGGAAAAACCTTAATGGTTCTGAAAAACTCAAAGAATCCAATCTTACTTTGAACAGGAAAGGATGAAAAAGTAAATTAGTTCAGGAAAAATGGAAAAGTCATTACCTCGGAATAGTTTTTCCCAGAGAAGCCTCCTAAGGCTGTGCTAGGATCAAGAGGGCCTTTAAATGCACTCATACATTTGTCAGCAGACGAATAGTGCTTGAAAAACAGAAAACGCAAATGTCAATGGATCTACTTTACAGGAAATTATTGCCATGTTCTTTGAGAAAATTGGAATGGTAAAAAACTAGCGAGCTAACTGACTATCGAACAAGCTGGAGAGAAATCTAAGCGTATTAAGACATGAGGTTGGTCATCTGATCAGATGATTCCGGCTTATCTAGAAAAAAGCAAATATGGACAGAGCTCTACATTCTTATTATTTGACAAATTCAGCAGAAAATAAATATTACAAATTAAGCATACTACAGTTATTAGATGCACATATTATAGATCAAACAATAGGACCAGTATCCTCATTTATCCATCACCTTTAAATGAAATTATAAACAACTATATTGCAGCGCCATTTTTACTGGCATTATAACACCGATAAGCATACAAGGATAAGATGCACATATCAGAGATCAAGCAATAGGACCCATAACGTATGCAACCCACTACCCAAAACAGCTTTAAATGATATTATAAACTATACCGCAGGCCCAAATTTGTCTTACAAACCCTGAGATTACAAATGTTAATTTTAACCATTCATGCTCTATCCAAAGTAACACGCAGTTGATAGTAAGTAATGTTCAATCTGGTAGATATTGTGCTTTCACTATTAGTTTATATTGGAAATGATGGCCCCAAAAGATAACAAATATCAGTAACAATTTAACCAACAGTACAGAATCTCATTAGACAATAAACTAGATCCGCGCTTTAGATAATATGTAAATGGAGATATAAGAATATACCTCAAAACAATACTTTAGGTGTTCAACCCCACCATAATCGTCATAATTTGCAGGATTCATTTTGAAATACTGGTACCATGAATATCACGAGAGAAAATATTAATCAAAATCTTAAAGATATCTAGATTCAACAGTTATGTTTAAAAAAAAATAACACAAGGAAATTCAAGAATCCATTTGTCACAATGCAAAAATTTTTTACAAATGAATAAATTGTTGGTATAACAACTTGAAAAAGAAAACTGACACTCAAATCACAGTGCAAGATACATATGCCAATCAAGCAAACAAGGCATTCAACAAGCCACAAGGCTACTGTAAAAAAGTTTATTATCATGTACACATCAATTCATATACTAGACACATAGTTCTCTTTGTTTTTCTATGTACATCGGCCTGGAACAAAAAAGAAGGGTTTGGAGGGGAAGAGGAACAGCTACAGATGGGCTATTAATCAATACACATATTTAGATACAGGCTTTAAGAGACTCAAATTACACTTCATGACAAGTAGCTAAAATATTGACAAGAATGATTGCAAGAGATGTTTAAAGGGTGACACACGGTTAAAATAAAAATAAATTTAATAAAATACTAGTTTCATTTCATTTACCATTTTAATATGGGAACACTCAACTAAAGCAGAGTTGTACCTGTAGGACACTTTGAGTGGCACAATCTTTGTCCATTGGCTTCATGCAAATATCAGCAAGAGATATCACCGAGCCAGAATAATTTGCTTTAATTCCATCAACCTGTCAAATACAAGTAATGTTGTATTAGAAGTACTTGTTTTTACCACACATCAAATGCAGAAAAAAAGGGAAAATAAATAACTGCAGTACAATTCAAAACAAAGAACAAGGCTAGTCTCATACCAATCTTAATAGATAAACACTTAATTCTGAAAAGTATCACTAGAGTAAAGGATCAAATACCTTCTTCTGTATCTCAAAAAGTAACTTAATATTTTCCTCTGTCACAATACTAGGTGAGCTACCATGCTTAACTTCTGGAATTGTTGCTAATATAAGCTGCAAAAAACACAAGGTGTGACATGAGTTTCTCCCATACCAAAAACAAAGTAATGATGAAAATTAATGGCAAGACAAAAAGAAGATGCAGCTCATTCCCTAGCCTAGAATGTCTGTTGGATCTATACTTTTTTACGTCCTAATTCTGCTATCTTTGAAAATTAACCAGCTTGCTTCCCCATACGGTAAAGTATAACCGCTCGTAAGATGAAAAATAATTTACCAAAAGAAGACATTGTAACAATGTAGAACCTGCTCAATTCTGTAGAAAGGGGCTAGGTGGCTATCAAAAAAATTCTTCTCTTCTGCTGCTTTACTCCCAGGCCCTACCCATAGCTGAAACATTGCACAACTTAAGTCAAACAGAATTGTAAAAGTCAGATGATAACATAAAATTCTTCAAGGCCATAACAAATTGAAATGTAAAAACTTATATTTCTGGTGACCTTCAAAAACCATGGCATGCATAGTAGAGTCTGGAATACTAAATCTCAACAAGAAACCCACATCAGAGTATGCACGGGATCATAATTTTGAATTAACAACAAATGAGTTGTAAAATATCTTCACAACATTTGAAACTGGTCATAAGTTATGCAGATGTGTTCCATTCTATAATGATACATTCAGTAATGGTTCCAAAAGGCCAAAAACGAAATAAATTTATGAAATAACACAGAGAACTATAAAAATAATAAATAATAATAAATAAAAAAAGATCATTCACAGTGCATCCGAGCATATTTCTTCATTTAACACATAAACAACACAACTTAAGAGAAACTATTCAAGTAGCAAATCGAACCTTCTCAGGCCTTGTTTCCACCTTGAAACGGATAAGACCCAGACAAAGCAGCAGAACTAAAGCCAAAGATGAACATAACACTATGACTGGATTCCTAGCAACCCATGTTCCATATCTCCTGTACATCAAAATGTAATCTTTTAAGTTAGAAACCATTTCTGCCTTAACTGACATAAAAATTTAATAGGTAGTAATCATTCTACAAGGAATAGCAGTCACCTGAAAAATCTTGACATGTATCCTTGCACAATTGAAAGTTGGACACTATTTCTAATGTGAGGAGCATCTTCAAACACCTATTATCAACAATTTTAGTCTAAAGAAATACGTGATAAGAGCAGCCTACAGCAGCTACAGAGTATAACAGTAATATATAGTTGAGCACAAATACAGAAATGACATTCATGAAGCGAGTAAACCACAGAAGCTAGAGAGGAAGATACTACTAGTAGAACAATTGACCATAAATTAGAGACAGTTTTTTGCGGTAAAGAATTGTGCAGATATAGAAGCAATTTTAAGCATATGCAAGCTAGAGAACAATCTCACAAAGCTAAAAAAATTATATAACATTTAAAGAGGAAGACAATACTAGTAGAACTGAGCAAAAGTTCTGGTGATAATTCCTGCTTTGTTGCTAAATAAAGAAACATATGAAAAATAAATTCCTAAGCATATCCCCATTCTGTGCATAGTTTATCAATGTATGTTGGTAATCTGATATGCTATAAGAAATTCTTCATAAAAACTAAAACTTACACTTGACCAAAAAACAAAAACTTACAATGGACACAAAAATGGCAACAAAATGGAAAAATCAAAACAAGATTCCCGGACTGTGGCCGGTGAGTTCAGAAATGACATATATGATCCATAAATCTTTGCACATAGATGGAATGCAGACGGCCAGCTACAAGCACACATACCATCAAATCATAAAACACAGAAGTAAATTTAAACTTTCAAACCATACACATAACATAACTGATATAAATCTCAGAACACACATAATTGATATATACATACTTGGAAACGAAATTGGTTTTCACCTGCATCGGAGGATTTTCATTCTTCTCCCTGCTAATAGAATGAACTTCACTGTCATCCATTACATTCCACCAAGGATTTGTCATAGAAGCTGGGTTGGCTTTTCTAGTCCGACGAAACAAACCCCATCCGAAGAACACAGAAACTAATACGATATATAGAATCGCTACAGCAAGGTCAATACATTTAGCCTGCAATTCTCACACGAGGAAATCATATAAACAAAGCATCTATAGTACCCGATTTCACACTACCTACGTGAATCTGCCTCCAATATGAACAAGTTAAATGATGTGCGAGCCAGAAGTTACAAATATTCTACTCGCAGTTACAAATATTCTTCTCTCACCTTAACGGACCCAATTCTCACTGAGCATGAACCTCCTTTCTGGGAAACTGGTGAAACTGTGTTGGAACAAACTGTAGATGAAGGGCAATCACCGCAGGAACAGCCCAGTGAATTATCACCACATGAATAAGTAGAGACATTCATAGGTTTCATAGCAGATGATTCTGTAACACTTGAAGAGAATCTAATGGCATATGGTGAACCTGGCACATTAGAAGGTGCTTGTCTACCGATAAAAGTAAACCACTCTGCCATAAATCACAGTAAAAGCACTAATAGTTATTAAACAGCATAAACCAAGACATTGACATACAAGCACTTGGCCTTAGCTAAAAAATGTATATTTCCACTGCATAATTTGTATAGAACACAGAATGGAATACCAATTAGGCATTCTCTAATCTCTGCCAATTAGGTGTTCTCATCCCCCTCTACTTGCAAAGCCCAGAGGCTAAGAAACCCACTTTTTATAAATAAAAAAGAAAAGAAAAGGTGCAGCGTTATTGCCATAGTTACATTTTATCAGATATTGAAAAAGTAGCCATGTGGCTTGATTAATACCAATTTCATATGCTTGTGTTTCCATTATCATTCCCCGCTTAATGGTGAAATCCATATTAGTGTACATTTGTGCATATATTAGTGTACATTTGTGCATGTGCGTGTGAGAGAGAGAGAGAGAGAGAGAGAGAGAGAGAGACCTAATTTGCAATTTCAGAAGAATAAAGTTACCTTTAAAATTTTTAGCACCAGCACCAATAAATTCCATAGCTCGAGAATTCATGGTACCGAACTTGACATCCTTGCAGGAGTCATATAACCCTTCACCATAAGCATCAGTAATATAAAAGTCAATCCCATCGACGGTCAAATTGTTATTAACCTGAAAAGGGATAAAGCTTCCTTAAATAACTCTATACTCTTCTAAATAACAGTATTTGTCTCTCTCAAAGAAAAACTTGTTTCTAAGGAAAAGACTAGAGAGTATCTTACTCATCACAGAAAATTCAAACTGTTGCCCGATCAATTTTTTTTTTTAATAGAAACATTTTTATTCAAATTGTAAGGATCAAAACAAGGCCATTTAGCACGCAGGTAAAAAGAAAACACTAGCCGGTGAAACAGACACAAGGCCACTCAACACATAACTAACCAACCAACCATAAAACAAACCCTTAAGATACTACAGCAGCAGATTGCGCATAATTATAGGATAGGGTACATCCTTAAAAGCAGGGGAAGTTGATGCCCAAAGGGCAGCCCAAAACTTCACTCTATCCCATAACTCTGCCACTCCCACTCCCTTATAATCCTCAAAAATTCTCCTGTTACGTTCCATCATAGGTTCCAAACCACTGCCTGCATCAGACTTCCCCAGAGAATTTTGGCTTTCTTTCCCCTTCCCAAAGCATCAAATCTGATGGAAAAAAGTTCAAAGCAGCCTTCTGGTATTACCCACACCTTGTTAACTTCCTTCAATAGTGTCTCCCACAACTTTAGAGAGAAAGGGCAATGAATCAGGAGATGGTCCACGCTCTCCCCTGCCTTATTACATAGAGCACACCAGTGAGGGCTAATGCATAAATAGGGACAACGTCTCTGTAATGTATCACCTGTATTTAGTTTTCCCAACACCGCTTGCCACACAAAGATCTTAACTTTCGGAGGAGTCTTGGCCTTCCAAATTTGAGTGTACGGGGAGAATATCTCCCCCTCATCACAATTCTGAATATGAGAACAGAAAGAATGACAGGTGAAGAGACCGGAGGGGTCAAGCTTCCATCTTCTCTTATCCAATCTGGAAGTGATCACCCTCACACCCTCCAATAAATCCAACAATCTAGCCACCTCCGTTATCTCCAATTCATTGAGCAGGTAACAAACAACCAACCTTTCTGTTGCCCGATCAATTAAGCAGGTAACAAACAACCTCAAATAATTCAAGAATGTTCTGTTTCTTTTTCCATTTTCCATCCACCAAATGAAACTCAAAAGTTTCATGTGCTAAACAATCAAGGAAACAGAACATAGAGGAATAATTTTAAATGATTTCCGGGGACTTAAATCTTTTAACCAGATAACTGTGAGCTGTCATTTCTGTTTTTCTTTGATACAACAAATATTTATTTTATTTTTTTTAAAACGGTTATATTGATACAACAATTATAAGACTTCAATTTTGAATATCAAGTATAGTCCTGAATGAAAGACATAGGGGCACAATTGATACCATATGAGCACATGTTAGATATAATGTCTATAAAGAACATCATACATCATAAAATAACAATGGCTTACAGTAGGTCTCTTTGGCAATCCAAGAGTTGCAGAATTGAACAGACATATTTTGATTGGCAGGAAATTTTGTAAATGCAAAATATAATAATATATATCAGTATCATTCTTATTCAAATATTTATTGATAACATGATTGGAGTGCAGGATGGTGTGGGAACACAGAAAAATTTTAATAGGTAAACAGGAAATAAGAACAGGATTTCCTGACCTTGGCTACAGAAGTCACATTGATAAATAAACTCTGACTTGGAGAGCAGGTAAGCTCACAAAACAAATTCAAAAAGTTTCTTAAGCATGCCGGACAACCGACAAGAAAGGGAATTGCCTGCAAAAATAGAAATTAAAAGAATATAAATGCTATATGTTTGGGTGAGGGTGAAAAGCTTTTGGAGAGAAAATGAACAACTCTAGTTTCTTAGCAGAGTGGGTTCACGTCCAACTCTAAAACTAAAAATTACTTACTTGCTGGACCTGTGACCGTAGTGTGTCAAATTGAGTTTCTGTACAACAAACATTTCCAGTAATTGTTGGACACAAACTTTGGACCTTGGATGAAAGCAAATCATCTGGCTGGAAGAGATAAAATATGTGATAATTGGGTGATTAAAAACCTTAACATCATTGATTCTGATAGAATAAGGTGCAAAGGTAGACTTCAAGCTAAACTGTTATCCAGAAAAGAGCAGTAACTTCTTCTACCATGTACCTTCACAGATGGAGAGCCAAAAGGACAGTTTAAGTATTTTCCATCACTACGTTTTCCACAAATACCATACATGGCACAATATTCTTCAGAATGCCTTTCCCTGAAAAATAGAAAGGAAAAAAAAAAGTTACGTAAGAAAGCTCAACTGTTTTTTGTCAAATATAGTATATGCCAGAGGCAAACAAAAATCAAGCACGAGATAGGCCCGCCTATTATGATTCATCAGCAATATGAAATATTCACAAACTTCTAACAAAAGTTACAGTTCCAGGAACTAAAAGAAAGTTAATTGAATTATCATAGAGAGACCATATGAACAGGACATAATTCAGAACCAGGGCATGTCGTTCGAATAAAATTAAGCTAACAGTGGCAATATGAGCAATTCAAAAACTGCTAATCAGGCAACATTATAGACAGACAGACCGCATGCACACCGCATCAGCAGCACTTCAAAAGCAGGGCAAGTAATTTGGGTAGCTAGACCACCATATGCATCAGTGAGCTCACAAATTGCAAAAGTAAGCAGAATTAAGTGATTAAAAAAATAATTAAGCCTCAGAAATTTGCTAATGTGGGCAAATTGTAGTTTGGTTGTGCACGTAAAATATCAAGCAAGCCCCACCCTGCTGTAGCATTAGTCGTTACGGACGTCTGCGCATATGCTAGAGAGAGAAAACATAAGACCACCTGCATCCACATGCATGAATACAGAGAGAGAGAGATTAGTGAAAGTAATCAAAGTGAAAAAGTGCTTATACTTGAAACGAAATCGAATGTGCCTAAACCTAACTGTGAGATTCACAGAAGTTTTTGCCACATAATTAGCAGCACACATAGTGGAACTCTTCGTGATGACCACACCAGTATAAATTCAATTTCGAAATCAAAAGTCTGTTTGGTGACTGAGAAAACTGTTAGGAAGACTTGAAATTCTTTGTAGAAAAATAAAGTTGCCGAAATTAAACAAAAACAAAATCAAATCAAACAGAAAAAGGTGGAAAAATAAAAAAAGCTTGAATTCTTTTTCTGCTTCCTGAGCAACAACCGGAAAAAAGGAAGCTTTTCCTGCTCTCTCTTTATTCAGAAAGAAAAAGGAAAAGTAAAGGCAGAGAAACAAGCGAGAAAATTGGCGAAAGTCTTTTGGACATTATCATAAAAAGCAGAGCAGAAACGAAGTTCATGCCTGTAAAAGAGAAATGGATAGGATAAGCCCTGGACGGAGGGCCATTCTCCTCAGCGTACGAGCTCAATCCAGTACAGTCCAGTCCAGTCCAGTACCGCTCAGAGCGAATGTGGAAGACGACGATCTGCGCAAAAGCGTTTGTGTATGCGTATATGCGCGTTTAATTTTGTATTTGTATGTGTGAGAGTGAGAGAGAGAGAGAGAGAGGGAGAAAGAGAGAGTATTTATAGCTACTGCTGACTGGGTGGGATAACAGTCCTCTTTGACGTTGGCAAACTTCTTCACTCTCACGATGTTCAAGGGGCAGCTAAACCAAGGCCCCAAAGCCTATATTTACGATTATGGCCTTGCTTTCGGCTGGTTTGTCGGAGCGTCGTGTTATCAATGATTTGAAGGACTTGGCCCCCTTTGGGGAAGGGGGAAGAGGGGGCGGCGAGGTTGTTTTGGTAAATTCAGATGAAATCGAAACTGTGGATGTGGCTGTTTAGTAAGTCGATGATACGCTGACGTTTCAAGGTTAGAGCTAGGCGAAGGAAATTAATTATTTATTTACGTGGGGATTAGAGGTCAATTTGGAAAGAAGTCCGTTTTGGAAAGGGGGGTGGTTTTGGAAATGGAATTTGGAAGTGAGTGAGAGAAGAAACAAAACAGAACAGAAGGGTTTGAATAATGTGTGTGAAAGTGCACAAATCTTTCACACAGCAGCAAGTAAGGTGTCTGTGGCTTTGTATTGAGTGCGGTTGTTAACTGATAAAGACGTGTCTCATTGTTTTTTTTTTTTTTGGTCAATGTGTGATGTAGTTTATTTTATTTTCCTTTTTCACAAATTTATGGTTTTTTTTTTTAGCTGGTTTTTTTTTTAAATTTCTTTTTTGTAAGATTATTTTACAAGTTAGTCCAGTAATATTCACATTCTTTTTTTGCTTCATGCATTTTCACTTCCTAATTAGTGTAGAAACTTTTTAAAATATTAATTTTGAAACGTCGGAAATTAAATGACAAATACTTTATATTCTTTTTTCTCTTTTCTGGTAGATTTCATACTAGTATTGATTTTTTTTACCGTACAATCCTGCGGTGTTATGAACTATAAATAAATAAATATATTGTGCTGATAAAATTACAAAATGAAGAAAATGATTGTATTGGGTTTTCATTTACTGTCAAATTTATTGAATTTGATATTGAACCATGATAAATATTTTTTTATCTAATACTGATTAACTGAAAATTAAAATCTCTTTTGTATTTTTCGAAATTGAATCTCTTTGTTATCCACCATGAAAAATATTTTATTTGGAAGCGTTAATAAATAAAGTTGTTTTTGTGAATTCAAAATGATTCTTTTTTTCTCGTTGCACAATTAGTAAGAAGAGAGGAGAAAACTCACACACACGATAATACTATAGGGACTTAAACACATGACCACTTGAGAACACACTAAAAAGCTGAACCAATCAAACTAATACCCATCAATGTACGTTGTACATGTCTCAATAAATTCAATTGAATTCGGTCAAATTGGTCAAAGGAGCTGAAGAAGAGTTGAATATTGAACATAAAGGTTTTGACGCTCCAAGGAGCTTCACATCTTCCCAAAATGGCATGAACATATTTTTTTGAGTTTGTTTATTATATAACTAAATACCTCTTTTTTCCCGAATTTTAAATTTCAAACCCAACTTTTATTGAAATTCAGATACGAAAATATAATTCAAGGATCATGGTTACAATTTAAGTACGTCACAGCACAGGAGCATTGGTAGGTTAAGTAGCATTAACAAAGAACCGCATTCTAAATCCACAACCACCCCACTGTGGCTCCCAGCACCAACTACAATTGTACACAGCCGAGGTGGATTGTTTATGGAGATGGGACCAGAAACCCCAAAATTGGATAGCTGCATTTTCGTTATTAATTGGGTTTTGACCATAAAATTGTATTTGACATCTTGCTGGACAATTGGATTTATTATAGTTCATCACATATAAAGCCTGAAGAGACATCGAGTGTCTTCCATCAACAATCCAATCCATGGATATGCAGGATCTCAATCACTAATCAGCCTTCAGTGGGCACTTTTATATACATATTGAATTATTTAATAACTTATTTTCTCCATTTTACTTATCATTAAATGCACGCTTGATTCTCGGTTAGTTAGACGATTTCACCCTTATATGTAGAGAAGCTCGTCTAGTCCTCTTAATTGAAGTCCACTTTGTCAACAATGACAAAAAAAAGAAGCTATTAATTATATTTAGTAACAAATCCATGTTACCTACTCCAATTGCCAGTTCAGCTCATTTACATTCCTTACACGCTTCATCATTTAGAATGTACTTGTAATATATTGAATTAATCTAATTATATATAATTGAATCTCTAGTACCAAAATGAATGTCATCTAAAATAAATTAAAAAGGGTCCTATAGTAGTAATGAAGCACGTTTAAAGTCATCCATTTCATGATGGCATACTGATGTACGATAGTAATTAGCAGCTCAGTTCATGTAGCCCTAGGCAAAAGCCCAACCAAAATACCAGTTTTTAATTTCTGAAGTTGGGTCTGATTTGAGATTATAATATGTCGTTTTGAAGGGAGCGATGAGACGAACAAAACTTAACTCTATTTATGTCATGACATACGGACATTTCTGTTTTCAATATTTTAGATTCGAGTATTTCCGTTTTCATTTTTGGTTTGGTATGAATATTTAATAAACTTTTTGAGCTACAATTAGACTTATCAAATAAACCTTGAAAATTTTCTCAACTCTCTTGTTCTAGGGTTAACGTTGATTGGTTTGTTGTTTTTGTTGCGTACATAGCATCATTCAAAGTAAATACAAATTTCCTAGCCTTTAAATTTTAGAAAAAATCAGAAAACGTTTCATGATTTGGGATATATAGGTACATGATGCGAATTCAAATGTGGACAGGGAGATGATGAGGGTATATATTATAGTTCACTAGAACTAGAACTGATGAATTCATGATCATGGCCCATTTAAGCTTAAGCACTATTTACGAGTGCACCTCATTTTCTCCTAAAATATGCATGAAATAAAGATGGTGTGGAAGCAACTTTCTGCACGCAATTTAATTTCCTGCGCAAGTGTAAAGGTCAAAACTTTCGCTTAAAGCAAAGCCCCCCTTGTAGCTAGACACGACAGAGAGATGATTGAAAAGAAACAAATTTGCTTATGTAATGTATGAGCAAATCAAGTACTTCTACTTCTTGTGGTTGAAATTGAAGATGGGTCGGCATGCATTACATCAATGGCGTGTCTTTTATATTCTTTTGCATGTAATTAGTTGTAACGATATGTTATTCCCTGATGCAGCGAGCATTTGAACAAGGATGTTGGAAAACACGAATCACTTGGTTGTAACGATATATAATTTCCTTGATGCAGTGGACACTCGAATAAGAATGTTGGAAAATACGAACTACAAATAACCAAGTCCCATTTAGCTTTTAAAAAATGCTATTGCTTCTTTGGAAGTAACTTTATAAAAAGAAAAAATATAAAAAAAGAGGATTAGAGTTCTTCCATTTATAGGCTATTACCGAAAAATATAAACAACTTGGTCATTTAGTCATATATGAACGCGCTTACGTATCTTTAAAATAGTTATATATCTTGTTTATTAATTGTTGATATGTATGTAAATTTATCATTTAAAGTCGATGCACATTAACTATTATAAAAATGAATACATATACGGTCAACTCAGTAACTAGTGATGATTGTGTGCTTAATAATATAGAAGTAGAATTGGGATGAATGAACAACTGAGTAAAATATACAGAGCTGCATGTTCATGAAGAATCTAATGAGAAAGAGAGAATGTATTAGTTAAGTAAGGCATGCATATTTAACAGTGAGTTGGCCAAATTAAAAAGGTATGTTGGTGGGACTAATGATGGTGATGAGTTGGCTCACTCACTCACTCACTCAGTCAGCGCAGCAGTGCTAATGAATGGGAGAGAATCACACTCGCGGAGGTAGGGGCCTTTTGGGATTGTTAGCTAGATTAGGCTCAACTGTTTTAAGTTGAGAAGAAAAGAAAAAGAAAAAGAAAGAGAGAGCCATTCAGGTTCATGATTGACACTCATTGGATATAATCATCACCCTCCGCGGCACCGGCATGCCTCGATTGATGATGCAAAAGTATTGCAAAGATTGCCACACGCTAATTTGTAATTAGATGCATATAAATACAATTATACATGGCCTTTAGAGTTTACTTAACCATAAGCATATATTCAGTTTCAAATCTCTCCCAAAATATAGGATTAGGCTCCATTTGGATGTAGGTAATTAAAAGAAAGGGTTTGAATTTCTCAACAATGCTAAATTGGTTAAAACGAAAACTAGAAAACATTATATTCGAATTTGTGAGCAACAATATTACAATATCTAGGAATAAAAGAGACAGAAATCTATTCTCAGATTGATTAAAACACCCCTTCACTTCTTCAATGAGGTTGCCATCTAATGCAAGATCCTCCTCATCTTTCTCCAATTGAGTAATGACAGCTTGAGCATCTGATTCCACCAAGATTGAAGAGATTAGTATACTATCTTGACCAATTAAAAAGAAGTTGATTCGATTATTAACTTATACAAAACACATTATTTGTGTGATTCACACAATGTGGGCTACTTCTATGAGATTTATTTGGTGTTTACTGATAATCAATGTGATTACAAATTATAACAATTAGCTTAAACAAGTGACATGCTGGCTAACTTGTCATTCTTCAGTGTCAAAAAAATAAATAAATAAATCTCATGTAAGCACATATGACAGTTCCATTAACAAATGTAGAATAAAAAGATTCTACATTGGCCCGCATTATTTTAGTCCTATTTTTCTTCCACAATGTTGAAAGCATGACGGATTCATTAAGTGTGGGAGTATTATTATTATTTTCCTTATAGTTAGCATATAGATTTTAATTATTTTTCTTATTAGTTAAGTTTTAGGAATGTTCTGGATCTTAGGATTTCCTAGGATTTTAGAGTTTCTTGATTTTCTATTTAAGCAAACTCATTGTATTAATCAGTTTATTCATATTATTAATCAAATGTAGAGATTTTTTCTATTTTCTAGTGAATTCCAGTTGCTGATAGATTATAATTTATTTTTCTAGATTTAGACGTTTGTCGATCCATAAATCCATGCTTCCATTCCGTAGATCACCTTTGCTCCCCTGTGTACTTGTCACTATCGATACTCTCACTTCCCTCTCAATCTCATTCAAGCGACATTGATGGCTGAACCGTCAACTCGCACCCCACCACCTCCATCACAATAGCTGCCCTCAGAAAGCGACGAAACAACCCGCTCACATTAACTACAACGAAAGCCACACAAACGTCAAACTTGTATTATTTTGTATGGGCCAAAATGATTGGGACTTGTGGATTATGTGCCAAGAAGTAATACTGGAATCTTGTGCTTGTGCATATTATGGTGTTTTAGAGTACTTGATACATCTCTCTCGGGCCATGAGATGAGACTGATAACGTCAGTGTGATTTTTTTTTTTTTTTTTTCAAAAGTCAGAGTGATTAGTCTAATAACTCATTCACATGATAATAAAATGCGAGATTATGTTGGACCTTCAATGTGATACTATTTTTTCTCTATCCGATTTTTCCCGTTTTCAAATTTTTTTTATAACAAGGTTTTAATGAAGGCGCTAAATAGCACCTAGAGGTTCAGATTTCTAGGTTGTAACTTTAGAGCTAATTTGAATAAAGTTATGCTTTGATTTTAAAATTTTAAAAAAAACAAAAAAAAAGGTACGTAAATGCCATTAAAATGTTATAAATTAATCTCAAAAGGATCTCAAGACTCCATCCCTAGTGATCAATCCACTTTTCATGAAACCATACCACCTTAAAGTCCTATTTGACACACACTGCTTTGGGCTTTCAATGAAGTGAATCATAATCCCAAAAACAAAAACAAAAAAGGTAAGAAAAAAAGAAAGAAACCACCTCAAAGTCTGAACCCAGTCAAAACACCTGAGATTCTTTATTTTTTACATTTAATTTTTATTGTTTACTTCTCTACATGCTTAATCTCATCACATTTCACATCAACACTTTGAAAACTATTGATCATAATAGAAATGATTAGTGTATGCGGCGCCAAGCCATCACACACAAACCACCCACCCATGCCTATAGCCCATATGGCAAGGGAAGGAAAGTTTTATAATCGTATTTCATAAAGAAAAGAAAAACAAGAAAACTGAGGCATGATATAAAGGGAGCATGCATATGCATTGCAGTCTTTCCAAAAGCAAAGCATGGCCAGGCCAGCATGGAGAAGAGCGTGCAGCATGTGGAATCATATTTCTTAATTACTTATGTTTAATTACTGGATTTAAATGATTCACTTCATTACTTAAGCTTTCACGTGGGTAAAGAGGAGCATGGGCTTTGAATGTTTTAATATTTTAACATTTTAAAGATTCTCAGTTTACCTTGTGGCACTGGCATTCCAACTGTAAGACAAATTATTAAGGGTTTCTTTCTATGAATTTGTACCCGATTTGCATTTTGGTCACTGATCAAAATTTTCAACGTGTTACGAACATACATTGATAGTCGTTCAATTACAATCAACCAAGGCCTTCATGCAGGCCGATTATATACTAATTGTCTCATAATTGTGCATTATTAATAAATGTCAAGACATCTACATGCAGTGCATACAAGGTCATAACTTGTAAAAACTGGGAACAATTTGTTTTGTCTGCATCAATTGAGTAGTCTGCTGCTGAATCTGATCATATACAAAGGACTAGAATTACAGTTGTACAAGGTCGCTACCTCTTTACAGCAAGAAAATGATTTACATGAAAAGTTAACAAGTGAATTAGCTATATCCAATACAAGAAGATCACGTCAATCTGCATCCAGGAAGACGTCAATCTGCAATATATAAACATTGTCACAAGTAAGTAATGCCAGAATTAAAAGTGGTTTACACAAGCTATGCCGAATACTCAATCCCCATAAATACCAATGAGACAATTAAGCCAATAATGAAATTATTCATCCATTTTTCATAAAAACAGAAAAGGGATGCATTGCTTAATTACTTTACAACATCGGAAATGAATGTCAATAACTCGTTTAGGAGTTTTAGTCTTTCCACACCGGAATGATTCCTTGAGCTGCTAGACGCTTTTCAACCCAAAATACAATATGTTTTGCCGTTATTTTCTTCTCATCAATGAGAAAAGGCTCAACAGTACTCGCTCCTTGGCCATAGGAAGACAGAGAAAACCCTTTCGGCCCTGCACATTTTGCCAAGCGACAAAGTAACTTTACCAGTTTTTTCATTCTTTCTAATTGTGCACTACACAACATTAATAAACTTATTAATAAACTTTGCAAGACGTACCTGTGAGGACTCCACTGGGAAAGAAGGCCCAAAATGAATACCGAATGTCCTTTTTTAAAAAGAAACCTTCCAGCTATATTCATTTCGAATCAAACCAGAGTATCAATGTAGTGTACTTGTAATAATTGGCTTCAGGTTACACATAATGCTAGTAAAGACAGAGAAGTAGATAACTGACCTTGTTTTCTTGAAAAGATAGTTCAATGTCAGAGAGTTCATCTTGAGTTTCAAGTATTGCTTTCAGTTGCGGGATAACATCCTCCTCCATCATTTGAGGCAATGGCTTGACTGGAGCTTTCGCTGCAACTTTAGGCTTTGCTGGAGCCGCCTTTTGAGCTGTTTTTACCTCCTTTGTATCAGCAGCAACTAGTACGTAAAAGGGGCAAAAAGAGTTCACTTTTCACCAAAGCTGCCGTATAATGTGTCAGATAATCAGAAGGCAATGAATCCCTGCCATAAATTGTGAAAATAGAACAACTTACCAGTAGAAGTAGATGATTCTGGCAAAGCAGAGCACACAATATTTCTTTGAGATGTGACCAGTTTACTTACCGTGTGCTGCTAAAGCAGATGAAACACAGCATGAGAAAAAACAGTTTCAAATCTTTCATTCTATGGCAAGTGATTTGGAATTTACTAAATAATATCACCCCATATATATATATTGAATAGAAACATTGTATTGATAATCAAGAGGAAAAATCTTCGATCAAACAAGAAGACCAAAAATAAAGAGTGTTTGACCTACTAAGATCGAAAAAATTATGTAAATAAAAAACACAAAACTTCAGTAAAATCATCTTAAGACTGCCATCATGTCTCTCATGATGGTAGAGTAGTGATAGTCCTTGAACTGCCCCGAAACCGAAGCCCAAAGGGATGCCCAAAATTTAATTCTGTCCCATAATTCCTCAACCCGTACTCCTATATGACCCTGAAAAATTCTTCGATTTCGCTCCATCCAAAATCACCCCATATTGAAAACTATGTTATGTTATGTTGTTGCCTCCTTTTTTTTTAGGGTTGTGGTAATAAAAACTAGTTGGTCCCAAAGTTAAGGCTATAAACAACAAGGTAAAGGCTGATGGTAGAATATGTGTTGCATAAAAGGACTCAGATTTAAATGTGGATTGGATGAGTCAATGGATGGTTGGATTTAGGAATTCGTACTTTTGTTTTGAGCAAGGGTCCAAAGCAAAAGCAACCAAAATTAGAACAATTTTGAAGAGGAGCTTTCAGAGGAGGAACTTGTTCTTTCTTGTTGGCTATTCAAAAGTTCTTCAAGAATGTTTTGGAGAGGAGATAATGCACTGTTCATCTTGGATCCACATCCAACAAGAGCTACAAGGTTAGAGAATTAAGCCAATTTACATTTTTCTTTTGATGCTTCAAGGCTATTATCATATGTTATCATAAATGCACAAACTTCATAGACATACTGTAACTGTACAAAAAAATCCAAACACACCAGCTAACTGTGCAACACAGGACGCACAATGCAAGATTGGGAAAAAAATGCATCAACAGAAGGAAATTTGAGGTGTCCTACTTACACTGGCATTGTCAAATTTAGGCTTGGATAAACAAAAAGAAGTTCTGTCATCAATGGCACTTGGTGTATATGTCCTACCAGCACCAACTTCAAGCAGACGCCTTTCACCGACAAGAAAATGCCCGAAGATCAATGAAAGTTATCATTTAAATTCAATGAATAATAAAGGAACATTCTACACAACAGTAACACCACACAATTATTAAACATGTTAAATAGGTAGTGAGCAGCATACTATCAACACACGTTATGTTCAGGTTAAGTCCGTTGAACTGAAACACAGCCAGTTTACTAGTCGTGTTAAACACTCAACACCATTTGGACATGAACATGACTATGATAGGCACTACATTACAAGCCCGCTAACACTCTGTAGGTTTCGAATTACATTATCACGTTTTGTCCAAAACAGTCATCTCCAGTTTCTACTCTGCTATCTGTTAACTTAACAGGGATTAACAATTGAGTTATCCATGCCTAATACTACTGAGGCAGTAACCTCTGTTCTTATTTCAGATTCTTTTTCTTTTCGTTTAATATTTGAAACTATTTTCCACTCGGTCAACCCCATATATTTTTTATATTTAAAAAATAATACTCAGTTACCCTTGTGTGAAATTTTATGAAGAAAAGGAAACTAAGGACATGAAATTAAAACTATCAATCTGATTTTCTCTCTATTCCCACAAAAACTCAACTCTTTAGATTTGAAACTATTTCCCCAACCTATTCCCGACTCTGAACCGTCATCTTTGACTAATCATTTTCCCATTCACACATAATTTAATTTTCAAAGGAGAACCCAAACTTGGCATATTTATAATCGTTTAGGAGCTTTTCAACAAAGTGCAGTGCAGGTGTGTGATCATTGCTACCAACCAACATCGCTTCAATTTTTTTTTTCTTTTCTGGGTTCGATTAGCCAACCAGGGTGGAACAAAAGCATAACGTTCATTTCAAACAATCTAACATGTACAAGGGATTTGATTTGCTGAACGTAACAAACTTGGCTTGGCTTGCTAGCCCAAACCAAATGAAATTCAAAATAAAAAACAAGAAAACTTCTTGAAAGCATCATACTTTTTCTAAGGAGGACAGAATTAATAAGTTGAAATTAGAAAGAAGAAAATACCTGGTTGGAGAAAATAAGGAAATATGTAAAGGGGTGAAAGGGGCAAGGCCACTACGATTTTGGATTTGGGGCACGCTTCCAGTTCCTACAACAGAGCTTATGGCCGCCATTGTTGCTCTGCCTCTGCCTCTGCGAGGTTGGATTGGATTCAGTTGAGAGATAATCCGCCTGTGGAGAGTGGGAAGTGGAAAGGGTCTGTGATCTGTGTGGCGCGAGGTGCGAGTGATTAAATTTGGATAACCCTCCTAATCCTTAGCTTCTAGTCCAAGTGAAGTGTCCAACGACAAAAGCACCCGGGGAAACTAGGCCTGTAAAATGGGCCGGACCGGGCCAGCAAAGAGCGGTCGGCCTAAATCCAACCCAATAACAGTATTTTTGGCCCTGAGAGTTGAATGGGCCAGGCCGGGCCTATATGGCCTAACAAAGGGGCAATTGTTTTGACATTTTTGACAAATAATTTGATTTGTTGATGGAGCCCTTAGATGTTGACATGCGTTATCTCCGGCGCTCATCTTTGTGTTGGTGAGAGTCATGCGCCACGTGTATTTTATGTGAGACCCAAGAGTTGAATGGGTTAACTTTGACTAGTCAAATCTTGAATTTCTTACCATTGACAAAAATTAGTGAAATTTCACTAAAATTTCAATGTCTACAGGTCCGTATACAAAGTCCCCAGAAAGAAAAAATAAAAATAAAAGTTTATTACAAGATACAAATTTGGACGGGGGTCACTGGCACTACATTCCTCGTGGACCAAAGTTTGGAGACCTATGAAGATGATGGGTATAATGATGGGGTGATGGTGATGAACGTACATCTGGCCGTCCTCTGCCATTGGGTTTTGCAGTTTTTGGCTTTTCCTTAATGGCATTTATCTTTTCTAGAATTCCGAGAACTTCCTCCATGGAGGGTCTGTTTTTCGGATCAGATTCTAGGCATTTTAGAATGAGCTCAGCTGCTTGGCAGGCAGCTTTTAATGGGTATTGATCTCCAAGCCCTGGATCCATTATTTTCTTTAGCTCCTTCTTCTTGTGAAGAGAAGGCCTTAACCAATCCACCAAACTATGCTCACGAGAGGGTCGATTGTTGTCTAGGGCTCTTAAGCCTGTTAGCATCTCCAATAATACCACACCAAAACCGTACACGTCGCTCTTTACGTACAAGTGACCTGACAATTTTCATGCAAGTGTTAGCTAAAATAATTAAATTTTTGTTGTTGTTAGGGAAAGATGCTTTATTATTAAACAAACATCGTAAGAATATACAGCAGAGAGAATGACAACATCCGAAAACCAACGCGAAAAATTTGATGAAAAATAATAAGGACAAATATTAGAGAAAATAAGTACACCAAAGACAATATTAAGCAATATAAGGGCAATAGGCATTCCATTCTTTTAAATTATAATCAGCCTCTGATAAATTAAAAATGATAATTAGCCTTTATTTGCAAGAGGGCGTGATGAGATTTGGTTAGGCTCACTAAGGAAGATTAACTCTTTTCTTAATTTCCTATCTTAATTATGCAAATGGATGAAATAATTGCTTGTCGCATATTGCTTGACCAATAAAAGTCTTGTAGAAAATAGCTACTTAAAAAGTCTTGACGTACGTAGAATTTCAGGTTGACATATTGTTCGATCAACCACTAAGGTACAATACATAATGTTCAAGTATATTGTGCCCAACTACTTTTTTTTTATTTTTGGAGAAAGTGTACCCAACTACTTGAGAGAGATTTTAATCTATATCTATATATATAAACAGCATGCCTTAAAAATAAAACATTCAAAAACTTCGAGAATGCCCATGTTTAAAAGAAATATTAGAATACCACAATCTAAAATAATGAGGGTATAATAATAAATAAATAAACGAATTTACTGAATTACAAAAATAACTCCACCCATATATATCTCTCTCTCCCTACTACACCCACATTCCTCTCTTTATATATATATTCATGTACTTAACTAATTCAAAGAAATAAAAACTATAAAAAGGCCAATCGACAAACGCACTAGTGTGTGTGATAAGACGGATGACGCCATTAATATCACAAAGAATTATTCATTACGAGATTTTTTGCACCAGGTATATATATATATACACACACACATACATATTACGAAGAAGTTTGAATTTGGATTATTTGAATCCAAAAATTGTTGAAAATAAATAAGTTTAAGAGTAGATATAGGTATGAATTTTGATTAACATGTTAGGAACTTGAGTGAATTCAATGTTGTAATGGGAGACAGGACACCATACGCATGAGATTTTCGAATGACAGTCATGACCTTTTCGTATAACTAAAAATCATTTGAAAATCAAGTCACAAAATTGAAGACTTTTACTTGGCCATAATAACCGCAGCAATAGAATAGAAGACTTGCTTAACCCATAAGATCAGGTGATCCCTAAAGTCGTGGAAAGCATCTATTGTTGACCAAGACCAAGCCAACATAGAGTTTCCTTTTCCCATTGTTTGCAAAATGAAAGTCAATTGAGACCTCTCTCCAATAGATTGAGTGAATCTTGGTCTGGTAATAAAAGTGACTGCCTTATTGCCTTGAAGTAAAACTTATACTAGCTTTTTTTTTTGAAGTAAAACTTATAATTCAAATGGTTAAGAATATTTACGGTAGAAATTGTGACATTACCAGTTGCGACATATTCCGGAGCTGCATATCCATAAGTTCCTATGATGCGCGTGGTTACGTGGGAGTTGCCATTTATTGGGCCCACCTTTGCCAGCCCAAAATCTGAAAGTTTCGCATTGTAGGCCTAGATTTCAATAATTCCCAACAAGAAAGAGAAAAAAAATCAATAATCAACCAAATAAAAGTAACAAAAATTAAATTAAATTAAAAAAGAAGTATGACAAAGAGGGGGTACCGGATCCAGCAAAATATTGGAGGCCTTAAAGTCACGGTAGATGACTTTTTCTGAGGTGTGCAAAAAAGCAAGACCTCGTGCAGCTCCAATTGCTATCTTAAGTCTTAGTTCCCATCCAAGTGGTTCCTGACCTTCTGCAGAATTCATGCATCAACAAAAAAAAGCAAAATTGTGTTATTAACTAATACTAGCAATTTTTTGACTTTCCAAAAGAAAAATGCAATATAAGAAAAACTTGCATGCCCATGTGCAACGTGTGTTGAATTAAATTAATGTTATTAATTTTTATTTATTTATTTATTTATAGTAGAACAAATAGTTTAAATTAAAGGGGAGAGAGATTTTTCACACGCACAATACAACTATGATGTCGTGAAGATTTGAACCTGAAACATTTGAACTACAAGTTAAGACTATTTACTTACTTCTGAAAAGGTGGTTTTCCAAGCTTCCTTTTTGCATATATTCATAAACAAGAAGGAATTGATTTTCTTCGCAGCAATATCCCAGCAGCCTCACAAGGTTTGGATGACGATACTTCCCCAAGAAATTCACCTCCGTCTGCACAGCACAGCACAATGTACAATGTTAATCATGACCCATTTGCTACCTTAAAATTAAAGCATGCAATCATTGAAGTAATACGTGCTCGATGCACTTATATATATTAGCTAGGGCTTTATACTAGTCAACAACATTGACTTCTTGAGCTCAATTATTATGGCCATGTTTTATTTTATTTTATTTTTTTATAATGAAGAGAAAAAGAAAATAAACTCCCATGTACTGCTTAGTTTTCCTTGGCCGGCCAAATTAACCCTAGCTAGTAGCCAAAAATACATATAGATTTATATAAAATATGTATCCATATTATCATCATCATCCCTAATGAAATAAATAAATTAATAAAAACTTGCCTGCCATTCTTGGAGGCCTTGATAGCTATCGGGGTTGGACTTCTTGACGGCAACGGCCATGCCGATGCCGACCTGGGACGGAGCATAGGTGTCCTCGTTTACCCATCCCTTGAAAACCCTACCGAAACCTCCCTCACCCAGTATTGTGTCTGGTCTGAAATCTCGAGTGCACTTCTTCAGCTCTGCTAAACTAAACTCTTTCAACTTTGGTAGTTTAGTTTCCAGACTTTCACTTGGAGCTGCACTTTCTTCTTCAATATTATTATTGCTGTTGCCTTTGCCTAATGCCTTGCTAGCATTTTTTTCGGTTATTCCACTACTTGTTTTGCCACTACTATTCCCGGCAGCCTCTTTGATTCCTGCCAATCCATTTTGCTTGCTATTGTTTCTAGATGTTGCTGCATATATATGTATACACACAATTAATTAATTGATCAATTAAAGGCATCAATCAAGAGGGCTATGTAAATATATATACCTGAGGTAGACGGGCTATGGTTAGTCACAGGAGCTGCATAACAATTTCCCATGGCGATCGACGGATCGATCGATGATCACTCTCCCTGTGTCTGATGTGAGGTTGATAACTTGAAGTTGGTTAGCTTGCTATTTAGATATCCAGATATTTCTGTGGTCTTCTGGGTGTGTCAGGTTCCTGGAAAGGGAGGGAGAAGCAACAAAGAAATAGCCCAGGAAGAGAAAACTTGCTACATGTATGGATATGACTATGAGACTTTTTTTGCTTTGGACTTGTACTCACAGACATACACACTTATAGTATTTTTTGTGTCTGTGTCGCTTACTCTCTTATTCCCACTTCTTAATCAATGTACTCTTTCTTGCCCAACATTTGTGCTAAATTATAAGAAAGGAGAAACAACAAAAGTGGACTGAAAGCGCAGGTTGACGAATTAAGATAAAAATATAATAAACAAGTAGTGGAATACAAAGGCAGGTCAATGGCAGCGTCACATAGACGAAACACTACCATGCGTGAATTTCTTTAGCGGTGGGGCCCATTGTCGGGCTCATTCAACAATGGGAATGTCATCATCTAATTTTATGATAAGCTCAACAATTAAATTCAAGCTACTTAATTGCTTATCCATTATATTTTCTTCCACAATTAGCAATCATCTTCCCTATTTTTGGGTTAAAATTTAGCTAAAAATGCACAAAAATTATTTTAGAAGCTCTCTATAAAATTTGAAATCCAATCACACTCTATATATATATTTTTGGGAGATTCACTATTATACCCAATATGGGGGCCAAAATTATAAAAATACCCTATATAAAATGGACTTTAGAAACACACCCAAAGTCCATTTACAACATAACAAAAAAGCTTTTAACTTCTTATAAATTACAAAACTGCCATCAATTTCTTAAAACAAGCCCAATCCCAAAATCTCATAAAAATACCCAAAGCACTCAATAGGGCATCAAAGTAATTTAATAATTAATATTAAATTCAATAAGGCCAGCTATCATTTTTTGGGTTTTTTTTGGGTTTGTTTATAGGAATTCAATTATGTAGGGTTTATTTATAATATTAGTGCTAGAAATGGGTATATCACTAAATATCTCTATATTTTTTTAGTACTGCTAAACGAACCTTAAAATTAACTGAGTACACTCTATTATCAAACTATTTATTGAATTACTAATTTATCTTATTATAAAATGACCATTTAAGTCAAATTAGGCACAATCAGCTCGGTCTGCTTTTTGGTTGAATAAGGCTTAGGCCAAGGATTTGAAATTCTGGCCCGATCTACGGTTCAGCCTATTTAAATCAAATTAGGCTCAATTCAGCCTTGCCCAATCAGACTCACAGAAAAGCTCATCCATGTTATGATAATATGTAATTAAATGTAATACCATACAATTGACTAATGTAAAGAAGAAATACTTATTTGTTGTGCCACTTATTTTTTTCATGTAGTTCTTAACATAAAGAAATACTTTGCATACTCATAATTTGTATGTAATAAAAGATATATACTTAATGATTTGTAACTTAATGAAAGAACTATTAAAATAATTCAAATAACTAAAATAAGTAAAATAACTAAATGCTATTGTGAGGCCTCCTAACGTCCTCTTCTAGCCCTACGCCAGTCTTCCCTTCTTGGAAAGAACTCGTCGCCGAGTTATCATCTGGATACAGTAGCTCATCATCCGAATGAAACTCAAACAAGTCAGCGACATTGAAAGTGCGAGAAATCCTCATAGGAGATGGCAAGTCCATGACATACGAATTATCGTTAAGCTTATGCAGGATTTTATAGGGGCCATACTTACGAGGTTTGAGCTTATAGTAAGTCCTTACGAGAATCTCTGCTTCCGCAAAAGCACCATGACAGCATCACCGACCTGGAACACCTTGGAGCCCCTATGCTTGTTTGCCGCAGCCTTGTACTTTGCATTAGTTTGCTCTACGTGCTCTCAGACTTCATCTTTAGCGGCTTGAACTTCCCCCCCATGTGGTCAACGACTACACTTGTCACGCCCCGAACTCGGAGGTCGGTGAAAACCCCTCGCCTAGTGCGTGAGAAAATAAAAAGTAAAATAAAATAAAAAGAAGCCGAAACAGGTTTAAAATAAACTTCTCTTATAAAAATACCTCCAAATCTTATAACTTTACAATTAATAAATAAAGCTCTATCACTCTCAACTAATTCAGCCAAAGTGGGTATAGTCCTTGTCTTACCCACTAATTCATCTGAAAAATTAAACAGGGTAAGGGGTGAGCAACCACCGCTCAGTAAGGACATGAGACCTTACCACAGTAGATTAATATAACTAAATTAAGTGACATACAATCACACTGCCAAATATCACATTAATATTAATAATAATGCATGAATTCTCTTCATCTACTCCCGTTAATTCATATAATTAGACAAGCAGACCTGCACGTCCCATACCATGCTTGTACCACTTGGTCTCGAATGCCAATTTATATGAACTAACACCTATCTCAATCATCCTATAATTCCCCTTTTGTTAGTTATCTTGTTTACCTCATCGTCTCTAGTCCCGAATAACACAATAAAAACCATGTGCATTGTGGGATCCCTGAGACCTGGTACCTGCCAATAGTTAAACTCAACTACACAAAAGACTATTTCCATTACCCTTTTTTCCATCATTATTTTCTCCACCCAACATCTCCAATTAATTTTCATGACATGATATAATTATGCATTTCACATATCCATATATCTCACAACAATGTAACATTTAAAACATCACCAATGCATATATATATATATAATTATGCCAACATTATTCAACCAGTCAAGAACACATAAACATTCAATTGTAACAAGAATATTAATCAAATAATCATATCACGCATAATATAGTGTTCACGAAATTTGATTATATCAATCTCTATAAAGGCCCTCAAGAAACCCCCTACTTCGACACTAATGATTTTGCAAGAAATGTAAGACGATTCCCAATTTTCCACCGCATTCACAAACTCACGACTCTATTTCTCTCTAATATTTCTTCTTCTCTGTATTTTATTTTTTTCTTCATGCAGACTTACAAATGCTTCACAACTTGGCTAAAATGAGAATGAAAAACAAAGGACTGAAATGGTCTATTTGTAGTGTAGTGAAGATGGGTAGCTACAGTACATGATAATATCAACATTTATGTAAAAACTTAATCTCCAAGTTATATATCAATATGGCCTTGCACTCCAAGTCAACAACAGATAAGAAAAAAATTACTATGAAGACACGTTGTGGTGATTCCAATACTATTCTAATTTCTTCATGGTGAGTTGACAAGGCTACTAGCATGTTGTAGGGGCTTTTTCTTCCTAAAGCTGTAAATGGGCTGGGCTGCCGTAAAGAGCAGATGGATGAAATTATCCCATGTGTCTGAGTTCGAAGATCAAGCCCTAAAAATGCTTCGAAAGGACAGAGATGTTTTAGGAAACACCTTGGTTACCTTCACCAACAAAAATAACAACAGCTTATAGGTAGAATCTTAACTTCGCATGAGAGGCTTGTGGCATGAGAGTAAAGTTGTCATGAGTTTAGCCTTAAAGAGAAAGAGAGAGCTGTGAGTTCCTATTAGAAACAGAGGTTCTAAGGAAAGGGAAGAGAGAAACATCAAAGAGTTTGGCTGAGAAGAAGAGAGAGGCTAGGCAATGGGTGGCTTAAGTGCTTTTCCGGCAGCTTGACAGAGGTTCTATCAAATATCAGAATAGTCTACCAAGAGGGAAAATTAAGGGAAAAGGATGGGTTGAGCACGAAATTGTTGGGTTCTTGAAAGCGAGAAAGGAAGCTTGCTCTCTAGTTATGGTTTGTGGCTAGTGGTGAAGTATTGGTTGTTTTAGTTAATTTTCCAGCAGCCTGACAAAAGCTATGTCAGACTTTGGAATGGCTTGCCAGAAGAGAAAATGGGAGGAGATGGAGGAATATGGCACAAAATTGCAGAGTTTCAGAGATGAGAGATGAAGCTTGCTCTCTAGATGTGGGTTATTGCTTGTTGGGTAGAAAATGCCTCTTTCATAGCCGCTGGAACCCTAAGAGTTGCTATCCAATTTAGCCAAGCTTTTTCCTTCCTTTCTCCTCCCTTTCTTGGACTTATCTTACTATGGCAAAATCCTCTCTGCCCAATCTCACAAAATCAGGGATTTTTAGGAGCTCAATGCTCTTCTCGCAGCTGCCTTAGTGGAGAACTTCTATTCCCAGCTATCTCCTTCCTTTCTTTCCTTCCTTCTTCCATGCCCAGGTCTGATGAGGGAAAGAAATGAGTGTGCATGCTAGTTCAAAGGGTGATTCCCCTCCTAGCAGTCTGCGCGCCAATATCCCTTGGTCCTTTGGATTTTTTTGCTTGAAACTTGTTCCCCCCATGTGCTGGAACCTCCTAGCAGCTCTGCGTAGTGGACCTCCAGACTTCCCTTCGTGGCTTTTGTTCTCCAGCCAAATGCTGGGGCTTTGCAGGTCCTTATTGTACTTGTATGGGCCTCCTAAGACAACAAGTTGATTTACCAAGTAAATGAGCTACTTTGGTTGAAATAATGAGCTATTTTTCTCTCTTTGTGCTCACACACATATTTGGGCATAGTAAATGGGCTTGAGTTCCGAGGCTCCCAAGCAACCTTAGGACTTCCATTTATCGGCCTATCAATGGGCCTCATGTCAACTTATTACCATCCATATCAAAACCTACTCAAGCAAGCCCCAGACATTTGAGTGGCTTGGGCCCACTTAGGCTTGTAGCGTGGTTGGGTGTGAAATAATGATTTCTTGCTTGGCATGCTTTAATTTTATTATCCCCGAAGAGGCAGTGCCTTTTATAGGCTCATTTCAATTTTTAGCATGACGAATTGCATATTTATTTGGCATGGCACGTGGATTATGACTCGTGCGAATGTGAATAACGGACTTTTTCTTAATAAGGCATTGCGTTGGGCCAGGAATTCATTTGGGCCGAACTGTGGATTTTTTGGACCTTAACACATGCCTTCTTGACACCTAACTACCCATTTAAGAATCATTTTACTAATGAATATACAAATAGAATAATATTGTTATGTAAAACTATATACATAAAAATTATTTTTGTTTAGTCATCATTTAAGAAAACGGACTCTCAATCTATCCTCCTTAAAGAAATTTCATCCTCAAAATTTAAAAAGAAAACTTAATGCAATCAGAGAAAAGTTTCTAGGTACTTCTTACGCATTTCAGTTTCTAATTCTCATATACCTTCTTGTGTATCTGTATACCCAAAGAATTTTGACCAACGGTATTGTTTTTGTTCATAACACTTGTTCCTTGTGATCCAAAGTTTGTATTGGTCTTTCCTCAAATGATAGTTCCTCATTTAAATTGAGCTCTCCTCAATCTAGAACATGGGTTGGATCAGGCTCATACTTTTGAAGTATAACAAGGAAAACATCACGTACATTTGAAAGTTGAGGTGGTAATGCTAACTTATAAGCTACTTCACCAATCCTTTCTAAGATTTCAAATGGTCCAACAAACTTTGGTGATAATGCATATAAAGCTTCAGAAGGTGCCATCTGAATGCTAGATTGATAGTGGTTGTTATCAAATGATCTCCCCAACTTCCACCAAAATCTAGAATACGTGATATCAACATGTCTTCTAAAATTTGAACTGTTCTCTCTGACTGTCCATCAATTTGGGATGAAAATCAGTACTAAAATTTAGTTGCTTACCCAATGCTTTCTGTAAACTTCCCCAAAATTTTGAAGTAAACTTAGAATCTCGATTAGATACAATCGAAATAGGAATCCCATGTAATCTTATTATCTCTCGAACGTAAAGCTTTCCAAGACTTTCAGTGGAATAAGTTGATTTGATAGGTAGGAAATGTGCAGATTTGGTCAAACGATCCACTATAACCCATACTGCATTACGTCATTTTGGAGATATAGGTAAACCTTTAACAAAATCCGTGGTTATATGATCTCATTTCCATTCTGCTACTGGTAATGGCTGTAATGGACTTAACAGTTTCTGATGTTCAGCTTTCACTTACTGACATGTAAGACATTTTGCTACAAATTTCTCTGCATCTTTCTTCATACCATTCCACCAAAAATTACATCTAAGATCACGATATATCTTTGTCCCTCCAGGATGAATTGTATAGGATGAATAATGACTTTCTCTGAGAACTTCATTTCTTATATCAGAAATCTTTGGTACATACAACTTATTCAAATATCTTAATCCACTGCCTGTATGGACACTCCATCCATCTGGTGTCTTTCCAGCTATAATCTTAGTTCAAATATCTTTAGACACTGAACCAATTCTTGTTCCTCAATTGTTCTTCCAATCAAAGTGGGGTAAGTTACCAAATTACATAGATACGCACAATCCTTCTACACACCTATATATAAGTCAAAATCATGAAGAGACTCCACCATCTTCCACCTTTGATCATACAAACTGGCTACAATTCCTTGGGGATTTTGACTTAAAGCATATGTTACCACATCAGCCTTTCTTGAATGATAATGTAAGTCAAAAGCATAATCTTCTAGGTATTCCATCCATCGCATTTGTCTTAAATTCAACTCCTTCTAAGTCAATAAATACTTCAAACTCTTATGTTCCAAAAAGAGTTCAAAACGTTCCTTATACAAATAATATCTCCATATCTTCAGTGTGTGAACAATGGCTGCCAATTCTAGATCGTGTGTCGGATAATTCTTTTCATGTGATTTCAATTAACGAGAAGCATAAGCAACAACTCTATCAGACTGTATCAAAACACATCCTAAACCATGAAATGATGCGTCAGTATATACTGTTGGAAGTTTGAAAGCAAATGTCCCATATTGGAGAAAACAAAAGGTTCTACATGCTTTATAAGCATGAAACCTTAACACCAATTAAATAAGATTCGTGGACTGATTGACTTGGTAGTGAAGGCTATACGTAGTTGGCTTGCTTGATTAATAATATTATTTAAATAATCAAGACTTGGGCCTTGGGGCTCTTGGGGTCTTTTAAAAATAAAAGAAATACACCCAGTCCAAAAATAAAATAAAATAAAATAATTTTCTTTATTTGGATTTCTTTTTAGCATAAGTTAAATTCAAACCAAAAGTCTTATCTTTTCATTTGAATTTGAATAGGTATAACTGATATTAACTGCTATTTTGAAGGGGTGCAATTCTGTTATAAAACCACAAGTCTTAAACCATAATACGATCATCTTTTTTCGAACTGTTTCATATTGCTTTAAAAATTACATACTGTATTGGAGAGAGAAGCATACCAACGTTCACCAGAATTCAAGGATCCGGTGTTGGATCCTTGAGTTATAGATAGTTCAATCCTGGGAGATAGACGCCTGTTGAACTTCAAGCACTGAGAATAAGTGAAATTCTGTCTTTAGGACATCGCGAATCCGCAAGCCTCGATCTTCAATAAAAGTTAGTATTCTTGTTCACCCGTTTTGATTTTAATCCTTTGATGGTAGGGTAAAGTTCCTCATTGGCTTGACAACCATCGGTGGTCAACAAGTCAACTTTCCTTTGTGCATGAGCGTGCCACTGCTAGCAGTTTAAAACCCTAGCAGACTTTTAAAAAATAGATAACTTGGGTCCCAAGTTACTGATTCTTAAACAAGCAATTGTGAATTTGGGTGAGGAATATCTCCCACGTAAGTTCTTTTCTTGCCTCAGACTGGTGAGGACTTCAAAATTTTTCACAGTACAAAACTAGTAGGTCTAGCCAGAATTGATAAAAAAAGAAGACAAACCACCTATTACATGACTCAAGAGAGAAATGGCAACTCCGGAAAAGACAACAGAACATTGGACTTCGATTTCTGCCTGGGTAGCTGCCTCTAAACTGGGCTGGACTGGATATGTTTATGCTGGATTGAATCGTCAACACCTTAAACTGATGAGTTTCAGTTGGAAATCGATACCAATGTTTGACTTTGGTAGAGCTTCAATCTATTTCGAGCCATGGAAGGCTTGTTGAACGGGCAGAATTGAGGCCTCTTTAGTCTGAAGAGGACAGAAGTGGCTGGATTGGCGGTCACTGAGCTGGAGCTGTGCTATGGTACCTGTTCTCCTTGACCAAGGCTTTCTATAAATTTGTTAAGGTTTTCATATTTGTAAAAACTCGGACTTTGCTGAACTTGGCTTTGTGCTGAACCAAATTTGTAACGAGAGAAATCTTGCTTTATAAAATTGTTTCTTTGAACTAAACTGAAACCAGAGATTTGAATTCTAGTTGATTTGTTTCTTGTGGGTCAAAGAGCTTTTGGGTGCTTCAGTGTCTAAAGGTTTCTTGAGATCAATTGATCTTTTTGATTTTGTCAGTATGACTTTGAAAGTTTTTGTCTTGATTGATTTTTTAGCTGTCTTTGATATGTTTCACCTCCTCTCATATTTATAAGAAATGCTGGAGTGAGATTTTTAATCTTTAATAATGGGCGGCAGATCTTTCTTTTTAAATGCCACAAAAAGGGAAGTTATTTATTCTGGCAGAGAAGAACCATAAACAATCAGCTTTCATGGAAGTCTTTTCCTAGCTTTTTCTCAAAGAAAATCAACTCTCTTTTGTTCCCTGTTTGTTCTTTGTAAAGAAAGAACACAGTCTATGATGATAGTCAGTTTGTTTTTTCTGATGAGCAACCCCCTTACTCCCTACTTATCTCTTGAAAACGTAGCATGCTTATCTCTTGGAAAGGCAGCCTACTTTGGTGCAGAGCTTCTCTGCATACGAAAAAGGGATTTGATCTTATTTCCCTGGCTGCAAAAAATGGAGAAGTCCTCCTATAAGACATGCCTTCATTAACTCCCTATCACCTCCTCTATGATAGTTGAAAATTTTGACTTTTTCCAAGGTTAGAAAGTCACGTGGGATTTCTTGAGAGAAACCTATTTTTAGAAAGATTTGCTGACTTGCTTTTTTCCTTAGGTAGAGTAAGATTTTTCTTTAAAATGGCCAATAATGGTATTTTATATTTTAGACTAGGGCTATATTCACAATCTGCTAAAAATGCCTGAGCCTAATTTGGCTTCTTGGTTTGATTTCTAATTCCCATAGATAAAAAAGCCCAAAGCGTTTTGTTCATGGGCCTTTTGACAAAAGATGGGCTAGCGTGCAATATTTTGGCCCAAACAATTTTGTACTTAATTTATACTTACACATTTTTATAATTTTCGTAGTTTGCTACTGTATACATTATATAATCGTGTATTAATATAGTGATCCTATAATATAAGATATTTATTGATTTTTCTTAACATATACTATATAACTTATACCTCTTTCTGGTATAATTAACACAAGAGCTTATGTCAATCAAGTTTTTAACTCTTGAAATGCTTCCTCACATTTATCATCCCAAATAAACTTAACTCCCTTTTGTGTCAACTTGGTCATTGGATTAGCTATCCGAGAAAAATCATTGATAAACTTCCTATAATAGCCAGCCAAACCAAAAAAACTTCGAATCTCATGAACATTTTTCGGTTGTTTCTAATTTAACACTGCTTCTACTTTTGCAGGATCCATGGCAATGCCTTCTTCTAAAATAATATGTCCTAAAAACTTTACTTATGTCAACCAAAATTCACACTTATTTAGCTTGACAAATAACTTGTGTTCTCTCAATGTATGTAGAACAATTGACAGGTCTTGTTCATGTTTTTCTTGAGATGATGAATAAACGAGAATATCATCAATGAACACAATCACAAATTGATCTAGATAAGGTCGAAAACCTTGATTCACTAAGTCCATGAAAACCGCCGGAGCATTTGTCAGTCCAAAAGGCATTACTAGGAATTCATAATGTCAGTATCGCGTTCGAAATACAGTTTTCGATACATCTTCTGCTTTTACTCGTAATTGGTGATAACCAGAGCGAAGATCAATCTTTGAGAAGTTTTGGGAATCTTGCAGTTGATCAAACATGTCATTAATCCTAGGTAATGGGTACTTGTTCTTGATGGTGATTCTATTTAGTTGACGATAGTCAATATACATCCTCAAACTTTGATCACTTTCTTCACAAAGAGTGCAGGAAAACCCCATGGTGAGGTACTAGGACGAATGAAACCTTTTCTTTCAAGTTCTTGAAGTTGTGTTTTGAGTTCTTTCAATTCAGCTAGTGCCATCCGATGTGGAGGTATAGAGATAGGTGATGTGCCATGGTAGGTATCTATAGAAAACTCCACTTCACCTTCTGGGGGTAATCTAGATAACTCTTCTAGGAAAACATCACTAAAATTCTTCACTATAGGAATAAGCTCAAGTTTCGGATCACCCAAATCCTTATTGGCCATGTGAGTAATTAATCTGAAATAATTACAATTTCTATTATCCAAGATTGATTCAGGCTTGCAAGTATTCCTATTTTCATAAAAATTGAATGTTTTCTTTTCGCTAAGAGTCATAGTCACAATCTTTCAACCACAATCAAGAATAGCTTTAAATTGGGTAAGCAAGTCCATCGCCAATATTACATCATATACCATGAATTCTAATATCATCAGGTCAACAACACATTTATGATATGATATCTCTATTATGCTGGATCTGCATACCCTATTAACTTTGAGACATTTACCCAATGGAGATCCAACCATTAATGAGGATTTCATAAATTCATATTCTAATCCAATAATATATGCAAACGAAATAGATATGAATGAATTTGTAGCACCGGGGTCAAACAATATACTAGCCCATGAGTTGAAAACTAGAAATGTACCTTCTACAGGTTCATTTTGCTTTGCCACTTGTCCAATAGCATACACTTGTCCTTGAGTGAGCTATTTTGGTCTCCTTGCTCCTCTCAAATAGATAGAAGCAATGGTCACTTTCAGATTTTTCTAGAACTCTTTGTTCATTCATCTTTCTCCTTTAACACTCATTGTTTAAGCATCTTGAGTTTTCTAATGGGGTTCTTGGTTATGTTGAGTTTAAGCATCTTTGTTCATTCATCTTTCTCCTGAATGGCTAATATTACCCTCATGCTACCATTCTTATCATTGTCATGTTGCCTATCTACTCTAGATATCTTAACAATTGAACATTTACCAAATATTTATACCAGATTAAACCTATATATATATATATAACAATACTAAATAATTATTACGTAAACTACACTTAATCATTAAAAGAAATATGCTCTTGAAAAGTTATGTCACAAACTCACTTCACCAATTCAAACTTATTTTGTAGTAATATTATACCACAGTTCGCAAGGGTATCTAATCCCTAAAACTCTGATACCATTCTGTCACGCCCCGAACTCGAGGGTCGGTGGAAACCCCGCGCCTAGTGCGTAGAAAATGAAATGAAAAGAAGTTGAAATAGGGTTTCAAATAAACTTCTCTTATAAAAATAGCTCCAAAATCTTCCAACTTTACAATTAATAAATTAAGCTCTATCACTCTCATCTAATTCAGCCTCAACTGGTTTAGTCCTTGTCTTGCCCACTAATTCATCTGAAAAATTAAACAGGGTGAGGGTGAGCAACCACCGCCTAGTAGGGACATGAGACCTTCCACAGTAGAATAATATAACTAAATTAAGTGACATACAATCACACTGCCAATATCACATTAATAATAATAATGCATGAATGCTCTTCATCTACTCCCGTTAATTCATATAATTGGACAAGTAGACTTGCACGTCCCATACCATGCTTATACCACTTGGTCCCGAATGCCCATTTATATGAACTAACACCCATCTCAATCATCCCATAATTCCCCTTTTGTTAGTCATCTTGTCTAACTTCCTGTCGCCAGTCTCGAATCACCCAATAAAAACCATGTGCAGTGTAAGATCCCTGAGACATAGTACCTGCCAAGAGTTAGACTCAACTACACAAAAAAACTATTTCCATTACCCTCTTTTCCATCATTATTTTCTCCACCCAACATCTCTACCTAATTTTCATGACATGATATAATTATACATTTCACATATCCATATATCTCATAACAATATAACATTTAAAACATCACCAATGCATATACATAATTATGCCAAGATTATTCAACTAGTCAAGAACACATAAACATTCCAGGAAAAACATTCAATTGTAACAAGAATATTAATCAAATAATCATATCACACATAATATAGTGTTCATGAAATTTAATTAAATCAATCTCTATAAGGGCCCTCGAGAAACCACCTACCTCGACGCTAATGCTTTTGCAAGAAATGTAAGACGATTCCCAATTTTCCACCGCATTCACAAACTTAGTCTCCCACTCTATTTCTCTATAATATTTCTTCTTCTCTTTATTTTATTTTTTTCTTCGTGCAAACTTACAAATGCTTCACATCTTGGCTAAAATGAGAATGAAAAACAAAGGAATGGAATGGTCTATTTATAGTGTAGTGAAGACGGTAGCTATAGTACATGATAATATCAACATTGATGTAAGAACTTAATCTGCAAGTAATATATCAATATGGCCTTGCACTCCAAGTCAACAACTAATAAGAAAAAAATTACCATGAAGACACGTTATGGTGACTCCAATTCTATTCTAATTTCTTCATGGTGAGTTGACAAGGCTACTAGCATGTTGTAGGGGCTTTTTCTTCAGGCAGCTGTAATTGGGCTGGGCCGCTGTAAAGAGCAGATGGATGAACTAAAGAAAATGGGGATTTACCGGTTACACTGTGTATGTCATTATTGTACGCAAATTCAATTTGCAGAAGAGTTAAGTCCCACTGTTGTGGTTTATCACTACAAATACTGCGAACCATGTTGCCTAGAGTTCGATTAGTGACCCTGGTTTGTCCATCCGACTGTGGATGTGTGGTACTACTATGATTCAAGGAAGTGCCAAACAGTTTCCATAAGGTGATCCAGAAGTGGCTAAGGAACTTCGAATTGCGTTTAGAAGTAATGGACTTAAACACCTCGTCAATTGAATAGATATACAAGCAATCCTGGAAGAGATCACTAGAAAATTATTATTAGGGTTCTTAGGTATTCGAGCTATACTAAGAACTATGGATTGCATTACACTAGATATCCATTTATACTACAAACTGGATATCAGATACGAGAGACTCAAACTCTACAAGTGGATATGTCTTTAAGTAAGGAGGTGAAGCTGTATCTTGGAAATCTACAAAACAAACGTGTATTGCTAGATCCACTATAGAATTTGAATTTATTGCTTTGGATAAAGCTGGAGAAGAAGCTGAGTGGCTTCGTAATTTCTTAGAAGATATTCCAAATTGGACGAAGCATGTGCCCGCAATAAGTATACATTGTGATAGTCAAGTGATGATTGAAAGGGCACAAAATAATATGTATAATGGTAAGTCGACGCATACGTCGAAGACATAATACCGTAAGACAACTGCTCTCAAGTGGTATAATTACTATTGACTATTTAAGGTCAAGAGATAACTTAGCGGATCCGTTTATGAAAGGTTTGACGAGAGACTTAGTTAACAAATCATCGAGGGGAATGGGGCTAAAGCTTATATCTCAATAGATCCCATTATGGGCACCCAACCTAGCTGACTGGAGATCCCAAGACCTTGGTTCAAAGGGACAACTAAATTATGTGTGACTGAAGTGCAAGCATTGTGGGGATTCCATCCCTTGCCAATTCCTATGATGATACAAATCGTGTATGGTTAAGTTAAGCTTTTAATGATTCCTGTGACTTGGAAAACCAACTGGAGTATAGCAGGTTACCCTTTATAGGAAGTCACCTATATCAGTACGAAATGAGGCCGTTTCTATGAGAATTGTAAGGCTCAATTCTCTAAAGTACAGATGAACACTAAGAGTGGTCCATTGCCGAAAGGACACAACTTAGAACCAAATGTGTATGAAAAGGTATTATGTGAGTAATATTATTTCAGTTTACACGACGGCTGAATAGTTCAAGACATCATGCTCACTGATTAACTAGTAAATCCGATTTTACTTCATAATGGAAGGTTCAAGACCTATCCTGATGTGATACCTTTTCAACCGAATTCTCTCAAGTGTTTGCATTGTACATTTGCATTAACTAATTTCCATTCATGTGGGGAATTGTTAGAGAATTATAATATTTATATTTAACTTTTTTAATAATTGAATGGAAATTAAATTATGGGACCTATGACTTTAAGTACATGACTTTTACAAATTTGTATGTATCAATTAGCAATAGTCATGTTCTTAACCGAGGAAAATAAAATATTATTTATTTTGTTGTTTGTGAATAATAATATTTTATGTGAAAAGTTGCATTATTTCATAGTAATTGAAACATTGCACTTCTTGGACATTTCAGAATAGAGAGTTTTATCTCTATTTGAAGTCTGAGTTTGACATAAAAGGAAAAGTTCCTCTTCGAAAGAAGGTAAATTATGGTTGTAACAGGAAAAGACACATTTGTTGATGTTTTTCAATCACATCTTTTCTGAACAGAGGCCTTGTTGCCTATAAATAAATAAGGTCCTACAGAATTTCATTCATCAAATTGTTATCCAACAATAGTAGTTTTTAGAGCATTCATAGCATTGTATTTTCAGAAATATAGTGAGTTAGAGAGAGTTTATACACAAGTTTGAGTTTGCTGTTCTTGGGGATTGTAGTGCTACTTTAATAACAAGTCGATCAATGTATCATGGGAGACGTTTGCCAAGTAAATCCTAAAAGCACCTGTGAGGAGGCAATTTCGTCTTAAGGAGATAGAACCAAGTTCTAGACTCTATCATTTGTAAAGTATTCTTAAAATTTTCCTTCTCGTTATTTTCTTGTATTTATTTCGAATTTATAGTAACGTTTTATTTTTGAAATTCTGTAAATATAGCAATTATCATATTTTACCAACATAAACTTCTTGGAATGCTTGGATATCTCCCAACAATGGTGAAAGAAAAATGAGATATCGTATCTTGATTGTAAAATAGTTCCGCTTGTATTTTCTATAATTGTGTTGAAAATAAATTATTCATTTGAAAAAACATCATTATATGGAAATACAACAATAATATGAACATGAAACTAATAAACTCATTGTTTCAAACACATTGTGTTTTAGTTCAATTTATATTGGAGACATTAGTTGAAGGATTCCCTTTTTATTTTATTCTATGTTATTAGAAAGAGAGAAAAATGTCACATTTTCTCTTTTTACATTCGATTGAAAGGAGAATAAAAGGTGTAAACTTCTAATTTTACCTGTAGAAACGATTTGACTTGTACATAATGAAATTACCTGTATGATGACTAAGAATGCTTAGAGGGGTGAATAGCCCCATTTAAAATTATAATCAATAAATAAAAATAAACTTTAGTAGTAGGATTGATATGACTTATCAATCATGGAAAGATGCAGAGCATAAAATAAAGGAACACGCAGAGAATTATTTTACGTGGTAAAACCCCACATTTGAGAAAAATTTACGAGACTCTTTAGTCCAAAACAAATCCACTATAGAACGATAATTACAAGAAGTACTCACACACTTACCCTAGACACATTCTTCTTCGTAACTCAACTTCTATCATGGGATTATTTTTCGACACTCCTTATGTTGAACGCAATATTGGTCATGATTGCTTCAAGCTTGCCGGAGTTCTTCCAACTCTCCTTGTGTTTAATCCGATATTGGTCATGATCGATTCAAGCTCATCGAAGAAAAACCAGTCCTGAATCGTATGAGTCACTGAACATGCAAATGAATGCAATATGAATGATAAAAGTGTTTGATAAATCACCAAGTAAACATGGAACACTTGATGATTTATCTCAAATAAAAATGTTGCTTTCTTAAACATTTAAGCACACAAAATTATTATTCAAAAGCTGTGCTAGAAGAAAATCAAGCCTTATTTTATATAATTTTTCTTCTCTAGGAAGAAACGTCCACGTCCAAAACACAAGCAATTTCATTGAAGGCTAACCAAATAACCAAAGATATGTTTCCTAGTTAAAACCAAAATCACCAAATAGGTATGAGCCAAAGCAAGAAGGTTTTTGTCATAATACTACTCTTTAAAGACCCTTGATATTATTGAAGCAAGTTTCAAGAATATCAATTAATTTTTAATAGAGTTTCTGATAGTTAGTTGATTAGCAAGCTCTCAAGACTTGACCCAAAAAAAGAGGCTTGATAGGACGTGAAGAAAAAGGAAAGCAAATCAATTTAAACAAACATGCTTAAATAAGATGTACTCCTAAAGGAATTTTAATTGATTTAAAAATCAATGAAATAAAATCATATTAGACTTTATAAATTAAAAAAAAAAATTCCCAATATGAATGCATGAAAAATGACATGTCTTACCCTTTAGATCAAATGGCTCATACGTGTGAAGTCACAATTCTGGAATTTGGAAATTGATGAGCTGTTTCAATCCTGCAGTTTCTGGAAATCAGAGACAACAATTTTGCTTCAACTTTAAAGCTAATTGACTCTTCCAAACCAATACTAAGTTCTAGGAAATGCCAACACAATTTCACTAACACATAACTTATAGTTCGAATCTTCTTCTCTTTTTTGTACCCAAAAAAATATATATTATAAAAGAACAACATTCTCTACCGGCCAAAAATTCTAGTGTGAACGGATTACTGAAAAAATAATAAAAAGCAGCAGCAAAATGGCGTTGGACCTTTTGGACTGAACCATATAAGGCGTAAACTGATAAACTAATAGAAAGGTAGCAGCCAACTGGTTCTTGTCTTCTCGCCGTAAAAAAAAATATTTAAAAAAAAAAAGCGTTTTGTCTTCTAGAAGAAATTATTTTTAAAAAAAATGCAATCAATTATCTTTCGACAGTGGAAAAATCTGGAGTAAGCACATGAAATGATCTACTCTAATAAGTGATCAAATTTTTTTTATTATTTATTTATTTATTTATATTGAAAACCAGGATTGACCTCGTAAAACACATGATATAATTGAACATGAGACAGCTACGATAGAAACTAAAAATGTTGATGAGAATAAATAAAATGAGTATTTTATTGTAAAAATGGCCTGCAATCTTGCTGGATTCGAAGAGCATGCGCCTCAATAGTCATTAACATTGCGCCAAGATTATAATGAGTGGAAAGTTATAAGAGGTTCACTTTATGGCCATCAAATTAATTCAAGGGATAGGGAGAATTGAGATAAAGTTTTACAATCTGGTAGGTGAGGAATCCAAATCCGAATTTAATACCCAGCATTGAAGTTGGTCCCAAAAAAAAAAAGGCAACTTTGAAGTTTGAACAGAACCCTCCCCCCTCCCCCCCCCCCAATAGCTCTGAGAAACCTCTAAGCTCTGAAAACCCATAACTCTGAACAAACGACGGTTGAAAGCAACTCCGTTCTATAAACCCTGTCAAAGTGTTTACTTTGAGTGGAAGGGGCAATGGCATGGATTCCGAAACAGTGAAAAGGCGAACTAGTGGAAGGGGAAGGAGAGAAGCTGTATTCTTTGGAAGTGATAGGTTCCATTGGTGGAGCAAAGCCGCACAAAGACCCCGCACACCTTGCTATTGTTCAATAACCAGCATTTGGTGAGTAATTTATGGAATTTGAGTTTAGGGTTAGAGTAACGGTTTTCCCCAATTTGTACCATCAATGTTGTTGGATTTGGCATCTCTTCTTTGTGCTTCACTTGCGTGTTAATTTTTTCTTGGGTATATGTAAAAAAATCGAATGAAAATAAGTCAATAACTTGTCAATAATGATATGAATAAGATAATGGTGTTGAATTGGAGGAGGCCCTCAAAACCTTCCACATTTGAAGCAGTGCAGAGTGCTGATTATCTCTCTAACGCTAGAATATATATATATTTTTAAATAAATATTATTTTCTTTGTTACTAAATTTGCCTGTGAAAAATGAGAACAAATAATAATAAACTCAGGAATAAAAGTGCAAAGCATTTGAAATAAAGGTTGATCCATGACCATAGTGGCTGATTGAAGAAAAAAGCTAGAAAGAAAGAAAGATGTGGCAATGGATTAGCAAGCAGATAGCAGAGCATATGCTTTGCTTTGCTTCCTTCCACCATCTTTCTTATTTATTTATTTATTTTGTGTTGTGTATGAGATGACAATAATTGTCATGTGTGTGAAGTGCAGAACTTGCCTAGATTGCACTCACACTCACTCATGCATCAACCATTGATTGGAGTTTGGATCCATAAACAAAATACATGTTATTGCTTGTAATTCACAGAATCATTGCATTAACAAGTATTTGCACAAAATTTGTCATAATGCTTTGATGATGTTAAAGCCTGTGATCAGTAATCCCTATGCGCATGTACTTCATAAAATTTGTAATGTGCCTGGTTGACTAGTTGTGTAAATACCAATATAATTGTGCAAATACGTGGTAGTATATGTGTTCACGTTATTTCATCTTGTATTTCAGGAAATGTGATCCAACGTGCAGCTAGTATGGCAGAGTCAAAGGCATATGCGTCACAAGTGAACAACTGCTCACATGCAAATTCATCCCTACCTGCAATTCGAGCGAAGTTGAGTGCCGAACAATTAGAACAATTCAAGACATCATGCTTTGGCCATCTTCTGAATATAGATAAGATTCAGTTTAGCGGGCAGATTGTGCATGGGGTTGTGTTGCGTCGAGTCGCGGGCTGGGGGTGAAAGACTTGGATGGACTGAGTTTCTTAATAGGGTGCGACGTTGCTCAGTTCACTAGTTAGGATTTCTGTTTAATCACAGGGCTTCGTTTTGGGGAAGTGCCTGAAGTTTCCAGTGGAGAAAGTGCTGAAATTAGACTTCATACAAGATATTTTATAGACGAAGGAATTACATGTAATGCTTTAGAAGAAGCATTTCTGAGGTGTACAGAGAAAGATGACATCTACAAGCTAGCTCTTATTTACTTTGCTGAGTTAGTGGTTTTGGGAAGGGACAAGCATTTGAACAGAAATGTAAATTACCTGACCCTTGTAGAGGACTTGGATGCGTTCAACAGGTATCTATGGAGCTCGATGCCCATTGACAAAACCCAAGATAGTCTATTTTCGGTACCAACAAAGTATACAAAAAGCTTTGAAAATGAAGAGGGAAGAGGGAAGAGGGAAGGGGAAAAGTAAGGTAACGGGAACAAGCCGGAGAAATGAGAATGGCAAGAAGGATAACATGGTGAAGTGCAAAGAGGTGGCTGGAGTTTTAAAGGTTTCACGTATGCTTTCCAGGTACATGGTAATAATGTTCATGTCAGTTATACTTTGTGGACTTTAAAACATAAATAATGACTTTTGACCTGAATTACTGCAAGGTTGTTAATCCAACAGTTGTCCTGCGTATTTTGCGATGGAGAACTACTACGTCTGTTCCCGAGATGAGAAAGTTGAACAATTATTTTTTCCAGAGCAAAGAGGTTTGGTTTGCAGCCCTTGAAACTATTTATAAGATTCAATGAAATTATTAAGTAGAATGATTGAATATGTCTTTTGTCTGTATTTTGAAACAGTTAGTTCAGTTGTGGGCGCTACGTCCGAGTGAAGAAGAAATGAGAATTGGCCACAGGATAGCCCTGCTGTTGTCTCGGGTAGAGTCAAATCCTTCTTCATGTGCTGACCTTGATGAGTTAAACAAGGTGGCAAGCTTGTTGAGGTTCGAGTTGTTTCAAGTAAAGCGGAAACGTCCTTGAGTTAAAGGTCATACGAATGGAAAAGCTTTTGGACCACTGTTTAGGTCCTCAGTTTGAGCAGGAAGTAAGGAGGGACCTAGCTTTACTAAAAGAGAGGACGAATCGTTGTGTCATGTCACATCTATTTAAGGGATATGAGAAAGTGGATGACATTGAATGGGATGAAGGGCCAAGTAACATAAATTAGGGAGAGGAAAAGGAAGAGGAAGGGATTGAAGGGGGTGAAGTGCAAAGAAAACCAAGTGAGGTAGAGGAAGCGCAAAGAAAAAGAAGTGAGGAAGAGCAAGTGAAAGGGAGAGGAAGCGCAAAGAAAGAGCAGTGAGGGAGAGCAAGTGAAAAAAAAAGCAGTGAGGGAGAGGAACTGCAAAGAAAAAGCAGTGAGGGAGAGGATCCGTAAAGAAAAAGAAGGGAGGGCAAGGAAGGGAAAAGACAAAGAAGTGAGGAAAATGAAGTGCAAAGAAACCAATGTGAGAAAGAGGATGATGAAGTTATGTTGCTTGGCGATGACATGGGCGAGAGCACGGAGGGGACAAAGGTTGAGTTTACTCTCGGGGACATTGATTTGGATCAACCTACAGCTGTGCTATCTCAGTTGAACGTTGGTTGAATGATGAAGGTAAAGCTATAGAACAAGGGGTCCAATTACGAAAGTGGAAGAGGATTATTCCTATGCGGAAGATCATTGAAGCTAGTGAATTGCTGAAAAAAAACTGTGCCAGAGACAACCTAACTTCGGATATTAAACCCAATGAAGGCGATTCCGCATGATGATATGGTAAAATTGCTGAAATTTTGTTGGGAATGGTGCCATAACCCAAAGTAAGTCCCTTGTTTTTTGAGATAGAAGGCATGAATGTATATATTTTTTAATTGTTGTGATCTAAAACCTTTTTATATTCACAGTTTAGTGATGCAATTTGGCAACGTGGAAGCTGAGATTGAATTCTTCGCTTCCCCCGTCAAAGCAGACGGTTGGCTGAAAAGAGATGTAAGTTTAATTGATTATGCATTTGTTTTAATGTACATAGATTATGAGATTGACAAGAAAAACATGTGCAGCACATTGATTTGGGGTTGTATCTCATCCGAAAACGACAACAAGAGTTGGAGGTTGTAGAAATATCGGACTGGACAACAACCGATATTTTTTATGGTATGTCATAGGCCTTCACCAAGTGCAGTTAATAATTACAAATTATCCATACTTGCTTTGTGGAGGTGTTTAACCATTGATTATTTTGTATTTCACATCCATACTTACTTTGCGGATAATAAAAGAAAAAAAGAACAGGTTGGGTGGAAAATTAGAAACAGTTTACTGAACGTTGTAAATGGCAAGGTTCCGGCGTGTGGGATGAGTTGGGAGAACGCGTTTTAGGTGTATGCCCCTTGTATGTTGACGAAGTATAAGCATTGGGTGGCTCTACTGATTGATCTGGTTAAGTGTGAAATCAAAGTGTATGATTCAATAGTTTCTCTTATTCCAGATGAGATCTTAAAGGAAGAACTCGCCCTGCTTTCAATTATGATTCCAAATATTCTCAACACCTTCAAATTTTATGAAGAAGGTTTTAATGCAAACGATTGTAGCCGATATTGGTGGTGTCCGTGGCCAATAGAACGTGTGGATGTTCCACAACAGTCGAATCAGTGAGCACAACTTGTTAATTTAATTTTATTACTTTAAATTGTCAATTACGCTAGAATGTCATTACTTGAATTGATCAAGTTCTTGTTTTGCTTCAGAGATGATTATGGCATGTTCGTGTTGAAGGACATTGAGCTTTTGAGCGTTAAGATTCCTTTAGCTACTTGCACCTCGCAGAACATGCCCTTTTTTCGGTTGAAGTTAGCTGCAGAGATATTACGGGGAGATGCTTACATGCCATGATATTAGTTGAAATTGGTTCAGGTACATGATGATTAAATTGGTTTTGGGAATCTCCAATTTGAAACTCATGTAAATACACAATACAAACCCACGGGTCCTTTTCCAATTCTACCTTTGCTCCTCAATTCTTCTTCGTCTTTCTCAATCTTAGTGTATTTTTGTACATTTTTTTGGATTTAATGAAACAAACATCTGTGTAATATTGGCCTAACTCCTTCACGACATGTACATAACTTTAATCAAACTGCATTCAATTGGGATTTGAAAACTACATATGTGAATGGGGATTGATGACTTTTTAAGTGTATTATATCATTGCAAAGTGATATGTCATGATTTATCCAAGTCACCATTCCAAATATCATATCCCAATCTTTAAGCCGTTCAACATGCCTTGACTTAATCGCAATTGGTTGCATTTTAATAAGGAAGTTCTGTAGAGGGGAATAGGCGGCTATGCCCTCGCCTCCAATGTTTTATTCAACCACGCCTTCTTTATAGAAACACATGAAAAAATGTCTCCAGCTGCAATGCTATAAAAACTTCCTATTGGTTCCGTACCGCCCCTCAGGTTTGAATTCCTCTCTCCTTTATAATCAGTTAATAAATTCGTTGATTTTATTTATTTTATTGGTTTTGGGCAGCTCAGTAGCATAAAAGTAATGTATATTAGTGCGTCTATATTGCATGTTTGTTGCATCTATATTGCTTGTCTATTGCTGCATATCGTATGTTTATTGCTTATGAAGGAAATAAACAACAATACACAGGCAACAAATAAGCAATATACACACAACAGACAAGCAATATACATGCAATATACACGCAATAGACATGTCAGTCTCTAATTACACCATCCATAAGGAAGTCGTATTGAATAGGAAAATTCTACTTAACAATTGTTCTTCCTACTAAAAGAAAGAATAAGGACCGTTTCCCCCCTTAAATCTAACTCCTTAAATCTTACTTAAGTGGTACTTTTGCTCCCAATAAACATGCAATATCGAAGCAATAAAATGCGATATACATGCATTAAACAACCAATAGACCTTCAATAAACATTCAATATCGGACCAATAACATGCGATATACATGCAGTAACCAATCAATAAACCTTCAATAAACGTGCAATATCCGAGCAATAACATGCGATATACATACAGTAAAGAATCAATAAACCTTCAGTATACGCAAATAAACAATCTATATACACCGAATAATTATGCAATTTTAAAAAAATATATTGTCTTATTATTGCATCGTATTGTCCCTGTATTGTGATTTTATCGTCTTCGTATGACTTTATTTTTTTAAAGTCAGTCTTGAAAAGTTTTTGCTAGGTTTCAGACAAATAAATGCTTTTGTTTCAAACAATAATTTAAACTCAAATTGGGTTTGAAACTCATTGGTGGTGCGTATAACATGTCTTTTTTGGGGAGAACTTTTACAATCCTTGAAACTGTGCACTTAATTGGTCATTAAAAGAACAAATAATATGAAAATTGGTACAAGTAATAAAACTAATACGAAGTCCTTAATGGACTTCAGCATACTCAGCACTCTAGCATCATACGTGTTATCTTGCTGGTCTATTTGAGCGGAGGTTACATCAACCCATTCGAAGCTATTGCAACTGGTAGCTCCCTAATTGCAGGCATCATATATACAAAATAATTCTGTCAGAGTTAGACCTAGGTTTTTTTCACCCACATACATAGGAGGTTGGGCACTTCCAAAATGGCTTCCCTCGGTTTTTATCTAATTTTAAAACCCGAAGTACCATTGCAGCTCCACAATACTAACACTTCTTTGTTTGAGCGGGAGATGAAGACGAAGACATGTTAAATCTTCTCATTTGTACCTCTTCTCACTCAGATCTTCTCACTGAAACCTCTTCGGACTCATACCCTCTCACTCATAGTTCTCAGTCATACCCTTTCACTCATAACCCTAAAATTCTCACTCAACTCTCTCTCATCTCTGCCCAAATCGAATTATATCCTTCTTTTCTGTTTGTGGGTGGGTTGGTCATAATCTGGACACTTGTACCGTCAGAATTGTGGCACCTTTTACCCCAAAAACCAATATAATATTAGGGGTGGGCACTCAAACCGACGAACCGGAAATCCGAACCGAATCGCATCGAACCAAACCAGAAAAAAACCGAGTTGACCAAAAAGTCAAAAATCGGTCAAAAACCGAACCGGACCGGTTTGGATCGGTTTGGACCGGTTCTGGATCCGGTTTCATGTCTTTAAAAACCGAACCGGTGAAACTAAAAAAATATATAATTTCAATATATATTTACATTTAATGCTATATTTTTAATTTCACTAAAAAAAAAATAATATTTATCCAAGTTAAATGTCAAAATATCTCTCTTTTCTCACTTTAATATTTATTTTTTATATGAAATTGAATAATTTGTTAATTTTCAAGTAAAAAAATAATATTTCAGTTGAGAATTGTATTAAAAAATAATTTAAAAAAATAATTTTTATAATCCGGTTCAAAACCGAACCGGAATCGGAACCGGACCGAAACCGGTTCAAACCGAACCGGACAGTTTTTGAAATTTTTTTTATTAAAACCGAACCGAACCAAACCGGATAAATAGTACCGGATCGGTTCTAATTTGAGACAAAAATCGGTCCAAACCGAACCGTGCCCACCCCTATATAATATTTCACTACCAAATATTAATATGAAAATTGAGGGGACATTGCTTTAAATGTATTATTTTAATTATATTTCATTAAGGCAACTAGTTGGATATAAATCCATCATCATTGGTTCCATTTTAATAACCTTACTAGGGTTAGTTTGGTGTGGGAAAATAAAAAAAATATCTGATGGGACCTTCTATGACTAGTCAGTAATCCTTCACATTTGTATCAATGAATGTGATAGCGAGAAAATCCTAAAAATGGCTATGCAAATAGGTTATTAATTGAATTTTTGACTGTCTAACTCTCTTTGCATTTTGATGACGTTTTACCTTCTCTTCTCTTGAGTTTTAGGGTGTTGGGTTCAATTTCTTTAAAAAGGGTCAACTTGAAAAACCCCAAGTAGAAACACCTTTTCAAAACACTATAAACATAGGCTAAAACAAAACCAAAACCCCATATATTCTCATTTCTCCCCTCTTTCACTCCTCAAATCGTTCCATTCCAAAAACATTTCAATGAATTCGAAACATTTCACTACATTCGGAGGAAAGAGAAGGGAGCATTTCCATCTGGATATGCCCCAAGCCTTCATCCTGGAGTTAGCTTGGTTTAAAGTGATGTTATACGTGGCAACCCAATCATCGGAAGATCTCTTCCGTATGCCACTCTTGTTTCCCAATTTTTCCTTTCGCTCACATTAAAGACAACTTTAGAACCATCCTCTGTTTTGAGCTCTAGGAAACATGTTGTACTTTGTATTAGTTCTTGCTCAAACTTTTGAAACATTGCCCTTGTGTACAAGGTAGCCATTTATTTGTTCATTGGCATCGGTAGAATACATTGAGCCACTCCAAATGCATCTACGTAATCAGCAACTAACTCTTTTTGACGTTGATGAGAAAATGCCCTCTCAAATCGTATTATGAAATCCATCAACGAATTTCTCCTTGATATGTATTGCTTGAAGAAAGCATGAGAACCTTCCGCTCTTTGGCTGCTTGACATTCCAACGGCAAAAAGTGCTGTGCGTAGGCTAGAACCCAAGATTCCCTTAAATCAAACATTGAACTTAGCCATGGATGGTCAGTCAAACCAGCCTTTGTAACCACAATATTCCACTTTGCATCAAACTCATCCTTATTGTCAGTATCCCATATGGCTTTCTGAAATTCACGCCAATACTCTTTATAAGCAGAATGTGGTAACTTAACAAGGAACTTTGATGTGATGTGCCATATGCAAAGTCAATGAAATGTAGTCGGGAAGGCTATTGAAATCGCTCTAGTCATTGCCGCATCTTGATTTGTAATGATCGTTTTAGGTTCGCCACCTGGCATGGCTTTCTTAAACTCCTCAAACATCCAAATAAACGACTTAGTTGTTTCTTTGCTCAAAAATGCACATGCTAAGACAATTGTCCGACCATGGTTATTAGCTCCCAACATTGGTGCAAATGTCAAGTTGTATCAATTTGTATTAAATGTGGTATCGAATACATCTCCATAAAACCCGTACGCCCGTCTAGAAGTTGTATCTGCCCAAAAACATCGACCAAACCTGTCATCGCTATCTCCCTCAATCTTGAAATAAAAAGCCTCATTTTTTTTTTCTGTTCAGCCATAAAAATACTCAGTCACTAGTTCAACATCATGGTTCCTCAGCTTCCCATTCACACTACATTCAAGATTGTAAATATCCTTTTTTGATAAAACCAATTTTATCCATTCCTTCGGATTGCACCTCGAAAATACTTACCTTATGATGAATAGGGATATTAACCGAACCCAACTGTTTTGTGAGTACTTTTGTAGAATCTGAAATACGACGTTGTGATCTCAATAAATGCACTCTTTTTTAGGGTGTCATCTTATGATTGTGTCCCTATGCAAAAAGAGAGATGGTATACTTCTTGCTCCCATTTGTCTTAATAACCACAATCTTAGCTTTGCAATCGCATCTACTTGTTCCCCGCTGTCTTTTTCTCTCCTGAGTTTCATCTTTCCTGTATACACCTTGTTTGCAACATACAAATTCTTTCCTCAGAATCTCTTTCTTATTTTTCCCCTACAAGCTGGAATGAAGTCGAACACCAAAGCCAACCAAGAATGCATATCTATTATAGAAATTATAAACGAGGTCAAGTGAGTCGAACTTCATCCCAATTGTTGGTGTTTCCTCATTTCTTACTTCATGAATGTAAACCGTCCCATTAGCTGTTACACGGTCATCACTCTCTCAGCCCCCAGACATTTTACCCACATATATTATTGAACTACTTCTATATTACTGCATAGCAAATATTAATTCATTAATCAATCATTACTGCATTACAACATATCAATGCATTCCACTTACACAAAACATTGCCCAAAATTGACACAAAAGACGCATAGCCTAGCTTGTTGGATTCTGATTACACAAAACGCAAGCAAAATTTAATAATAGTTACATCATCTCTTGTGAAATAATCTGGAAAAAATAACATTATAACCAACATGTTCAACTAAGAACACAAATGTAATTCAAACCAGCAATTACTGAACTTCACACAATATCCTATCCAAATGCTTACTCCTAATGCCATTAAGCCTAAGTTTAGGATCTTTTACCTACATTTCATAATTTTCCACCCCCACAAAAAATAATCAACTAAATATGTTGAATATTTATAAGAAAATTATGCATTATTGATGGCAAAAATGACGCATTATTGATTCCACAAATGACGCATTATTGATGCCACAATTGACGAATTTCCCACCCTCACAAAAAACAAATCAAACCCAATAAAATCAATCCAGCAAGAGTGAACTTACCTTTCAAAGTCAATCAGGAGCTCCGAAGTCAGTTAGCTTGAGAGAACGTGGTGGACATTAGAGAAGACTCTTTGGTAGTGCAGACTCCATCTCTACCACAATCAAGGAACAACTGCTGCTGCGGCGTCTAGCTACAGAAAGAGATATGCTACTTTGCTTTCATCTAGAATCTCGTTTGCTGAACGAAAAAGAAAAAGGGTTTTCACTTGAGCCATGGAATCAAAACAAGGCAATAGCTAGGTAAGAGCCATTAATCGTCATACCGAGGATACCATAGATTGCAGGCCTCCCAAGGAGCTGATGACAATGGAGCGACTATAGGGTTTGGGAGCTTTGGATCTTTCTAATTGTGGGTTTGCGTTACATTGAAAAAGAGAGGATTGTGTTCTTGAGTTTTTCACAGAGAAAGAAAGATCTTCAACTGAAGTTGGGTTTCCAACGGGTCAGATTTCAACCCGGTTCTACATGCACCCTCTTTTAAAAACTCACCATTGGATTTTATCTGATGGCTCTTACATACCCCTCAAACACACCCCTTATAACTTCCCACTCAATATAGACGGACTCTTAATATTGTACCTGGATTTCTTTTGGGGTTTTTCTTGGTGAATAATGATGATTGGGATTGACGGCACACTTATAAAAGGGAGAGAGAGAGAGAGAGAGAGAGAGAGAGAGAGAGAGAGAGAGAGAGAGAGAATCTTCTTCTTTGTTTTTTGGCCAAAAGTCATTTTTAGTCCTTGTAATTTGGCATTTTAACAACTATTGACCTTGTAGTTTCAATTCCGTTAATTTTGCCATTGTAGTTTCGTATTTGTAGTAATTTAAGGACATGTTAGTATTCTTGTCAATTTCTTTAACGATGCAAGGGACAATTTCGTCTACTCAAAACACTTAAGCATAAAAACTTGTCTGAAATTCTCCCCATTTCATATTAAGGCTCGAAATTCAACCACTAATCCCAATTTTTAAAGAACCCTAAACCCAATTGACCAATTTCAAGTCCTAATATGAAACTAGGGGAGTTTCAGACGGGCTTTTATACTCAAAGATTTTGAGTTGATGAAATTGCCCCTTACACCATCAAAGAAATTGAAATACTAACTTGTCCTTGAATTGTTACAAATGCGAAACTACAAGGTCAAAATTGACGGAATTAAAATTATAGAGTCAAAAATGATAAAAATGTCAAACTACAGGAACCAAAAGTGACTTTTAGCCTTTTTTGGGTGGGTTTGAAGTAGAAAAAAAATCTAAACGCACGAAATTCCATAGAATCTTCCAAAAAAATACTTAATAATTTAGTCTTTTTGACGTGGAAATGGAAGAAGGCCCACCATATATTTGATAGGATAGGTTCATGTTCTTTAAAAAAAATAATTAGTGTGGGTCGTAAAGTGGATTAGTCATGCATGACGTTTTCTTTTCCTAACGTTGACCGGGTCTGCAGATTGCCATTAATCTTTAACAAAAAACAGTATGTAAATTATAAACTTTTTTAGTGGACATCAATAAAGTTTCTGATACGATTTGGAAAAGTAGACATGTTTCTTAGTCTACATACATTTTGGCCAGACAAAACGCATTCACCAACTTCTTTAGTGGAGAAACAACAACCTTCTTCACCGCTGGAGACAAATTATCTGTTTTCACTTTCAACAACTTATTGCATATATTTCTAATGTGGGCCCTGCCAAAACGAAAAACAACGGACAAAAAACAAACGTTAAATTAGGGAAAAACACCTGTAAAGTACATTGGTATTGTCCCATGATTTTCGTGATTGCAGACAAAAGTGCTTTTCTCTGTTTGGTTATGTTGTTCTTGGAAACATAAATTGGTATATCCTGTTATGTAGCAGAAAAATTTGTGCATAAATTGGTATATACTGCTTTGTAGCAGAAAAACTTGTGTAATCATGGTTAGTTGGATATAGCAAAACAGTGATATTTCTGTTTCACATTAGTATTTCTTTTATGTATGGTTTATCAACACCAATACACATTATTTACTTACACTACTACATGTTTCCAGAAAACCATGTGGTTGTGTTCTGTAGGTGAAGCTTTAGCTTTATGCTTAAAAGCTTCAGGCAGGTGTTAATCACTGTAATGCATAAAAGTCTCCAGATCATTAGAGATGTTCTGGATGAAGAAGAGTAGCTAAACTTCACTAGTATCAGCAAACTATTGTCATGAATGAATAACTTTATAAACAACAACTGTCAGTCAGATTTCATCTACTCGGACAGGCGACTGACAGTAGCATTCCTCCAACGGACTTCAAACCACAGCTAGCATAGGGAATGTCATATATTAATTTTTATAAGAAAAATCCATGTTTGTCCTGTTAGTCCCACGGCAATGGTTACCTTTTTCACAATCCATATTCACAAGCATATCAATTTCATGATGATCGGAGATAGCAAGAAAGTAAGAATCAAAGTCCGGTATTAACTTCGTTTCCAAAACTTCATTTCCTTCTCTTTGGAAACGGTTGATATACATTGTTAACTCAACGGTTAATAACTTAAGCTTTCGAAATTCAATGGTGGTCTAACATGGTTACAAAGCTCTGAAAGCAAGAGGTTCTGGGTTCAAAAGAACCGAAACCTCCAACTCTCGTTTTTCCATTCAGTTAACTTGTAGGGTAAAGGATGCAGTTATTTGTTTTTTGATCTAACACAAAACTCTTCCTCCTTTGACGAAACAGAGACAAGCTTTGGCACCAATAGAAGACAGTTTATGACCTCTAAATCACAACTAAAAGAACCTGAATTTTAATTTACCAAAATGCTACATGTCCAAAGCCAAATATATATACATACTTGTGCACATTTATATACCAATTCTTCACGTGTGTATATTACATTGGTCTTCAGGGCTTTTCTTTTTCTTCTGAGTTTGACAAGGATAGGCACCTGCAAGCACACATTTGGAGCACGTTACAACAGCTAGTATGGAAAAATTATCAATAACTTGCCTAATCAGTCATTTACACACAGACCAATGTCTAAAACATTGCCATTTACAATACACAATACAAATTACAATAGCTGCCAAGAAAAAAAAGAACAAAAATGGAAGGGAAAACGAGGATGAACTGTCATTATAAATGTTGCTGTTACATTGAATCACAGCACAACATGGGACATCAAACTTGCATTTGGGAAATCCAAAAGAGCATGTTCGCCAGACAACATAAGTTGATGCATTTATGATCAGGGACTATCAAACAATCTGCTTCCCTTTCACTCAGGAATCAAGAAATCTTAAACAATGCTCGGACAACACGATACAGGCCAAGTAAATAAAGAAATTATGTACGCAGCAAAAAATATCATAATTTTTTTTTTGAACTCGGACTTGAAACTGGGCACAGCGGGTGGGGAGTGGGTGTGTGTGGAATCCTACAATGAATGAAGGAAACTCTAGAAAACAGCTAGTTAGTTACATTGAAGAATTGAACCCCAGACAATGTGGGAGCAAACCACAGGCCTGATCAGTATAGTGTTTTTGCACTCAATACTAAACGAGTGACACAATATCCATTGCTTGGGACAAAGTTCCTTCAGATAGCTATAACATAAGAAGGGCAAGGTCCTTCAGAATTGAACCCCAGACAAAAATATATACATGTATAAATGAATAACAGAACTGCTTCTGGGACAAATCAAAACGATACGGCTCTTATCTAAAGAAAAAGAAGTTGATATGACACTTTCATGCTCTTTATTTTTGGCAATAAGGAATAAAACCCAGTGACAGAATTCAAATGATCTGAGAGGACTTTAAATCTCCTTTCAATGGAGGATCATAGAGTAGCTGCTAACATCAGATAGAGGGCAAAAAGATTACAGTAGGATCCTCTCATGCTACTCAATAACCTATTCTAATGGTGGACACAGGTGAAGTTGACGAACCAATTAAAACATCCACCACAATGTGGAAAACAAAGATATGAGAACCTTTTTCCTTCTTTAAATGTTTTTTCGGGTTTAGAAAAATTTATGCATGCAAAGCAACATCATATATGCTTTACCAAACAGTAATAATGACTATTCTGTTTCTCTAATTATGGAAAAACATGTGTAACCAAATAAAGCCAAATTTTTTCCAAAATGTGATTTGCCTTACATCTATCAGAGTACAGGCAGCAGGTTGTCCCAAATAACTTTTAAGCAAAAGTTTTACTCGTTCTGCAATCTGACGCTGGAGAGAAAAAATTCCTGTTCTGCTGTGAAGGTGATGACGAAGAGGGACTATGCACCCCAGCCTTACGAAGGTCTGGTTTGTAGGTCTGTGAGGCCAAATACTCAAGTGCTACAACAATATCACCAATAAGAGGACGGAAAGTTGGTTGCTCTTGAAGACACATCGCAGTAATGGCAACAGCATGATGCAAACAACGAACTGGGAAGCGTCCTTGCAACAGAGGATCAACTAATTGAACAAACTTCCTCCGGTCCTTCAAAAATGGACGAGACTGCATTTATGAAAACAAAGGTGTTTGAAAAGGATATCAAGAAATAATCATAAAAAATTGTTTCCAATAGGAAATTTTAGAAATTCCACAAAGGTATATGAAATTCAAAATCTGATTGTCGAGAAAGCAAGATAGAAAGGGAAATAGAAATATACTCACCCAAGATACTAGGTTCTGTTCTCCTGGCCTCTTAGAGCAGTCAATTGCCTTCTTCCCAGTAATCAGCTCCAACATAACCACGCCAAAGCTATAAATATCAGATTTAAGTGTCAATTTTCCACTCATGGCATATTCTGGTGCACAGTACCCGTACGTTCCCATCACTCTCGTTGAAACATGAGTTTTGTCACCCACAGGTGCAAGTTTAGCAAGCCCAAAGTCTGAAAGCTTTGGATTGAATTGATCGTCCAGCAGTATATTTGCTGATTTCAAGTCACGATAGATAACTGGTGGGTTAGCTTTGCAGTGGAGATATTCAAGGCCCCGTGCCGCACCAACAGCTATCTTAATACGAGTATCCCAACTCAGTGGCTCTCGATCAGGACTCAGATCTGAAAACATAAAGTACCGAATCTGTTAGTTCAAATACAATGGAAATATAATAATAAAGAAAAGGGGCTGCTAAAGAAAGATTATATGATTTATTTAGAGGTTATCCAATGTTTCCTTAAGCCATCCTCAATAGCAGGAAAGGTATTACTGAAGTTGAGTTAAGATATTGCTTCCGGAAATTAATAGAAAGCCAACATACCAAAAAATAAAAAGTTAAATAGAAATCCAATTCAATGATCCAAAATTCAATTTTCTACACTATTCCTGTCAACCAACATTTTTGATGTAAAACACCCATACTTTCCCAATGTGATAAATATACAGCCATTTTATGGGCACCTAAAGGAACCAGGCTATCCATAGACACAAGGGACTGCATAAGAGGAAAATAAATCAATTAGAAACTATAAAATGGATAAGAATGTACTGTCCTTAACCATCAAGATACTTACCAAAGAGATGATCTTCCAAACTACCCCTTGGCATGTACTCATAGACTAAGAGTCTTTGATCTCCGTCTGTACAGTAGCCAATCAATGTGACAAGATTAGTATGGTGTAGTAGGCTTAACATGAGAACCTCCACAATGAATTCTTGAAACCCTTGAAGACCGTCATGATTAAGTTGTTTAATTGCGACAACCTGGTCATAGAAATCAAAAGCTGCACCACATAAACATTGAATTCAACATAGTCCAACAAATGATATGTGGACAACATCTGGCGGCTCAAGTTTTCATCCATCTAATGAAGGATATAAGAAAAGATATTAATTCTCTAAAATAATAAATTTTTCTTTCATTGATAACCAGCAATACATATCACAGTGCATAACAGTTTCCTTATAAAATTTCATACAACTATTAATGGAGTAACAGTAATACGAACGTGGGAAAAAGCCCTGCAACTTACCTGGCCTGCATCAAGCCGGCCTTTGTAAACCCTTCCAAAACCTCCTTCCCCAATCAAATTCACCTCCCTAAAGCCTTTCGTGGCTGCTGCAAGTTCGCGAAATGTGAAACTACGAGCCACACTTTGCTGCGAATTGTTACCACCCTTTCCTTTTCCCCTCCCACTCTCTGCACATACATAACATAACTCAACTCCTACAAAACTCAATTCCACAAGCACAGGAAAAAAAACATATACTGAAGTTCAAAATTTCATATGATGTGTATTAAATTTCCAACCATAAAAATCAGAACTGAGTGGAGTAAACAGCTGAATCTCAAATTACACAAAACTAGGATCACAATTGTACGAAACAAAGAATTCCAATTCAGAAAAATTCTAAATTTTCATGAAATGGGTACTTACCAGTATCATCAGAGTGCCCTCTCCCTTTCCCACTACCTGCAATTTCGGCCAAAATACACTTACATTCAACAAATCAAACCCAAAAAAGAAGAAGTTCCAATTGGGTCAAAAACTAAAACTTAAAAGAGTAATTGGCAGACCTGAGGATCGAGTGCCATTATCAATTTCGACCTTGCTAACATCTTTCCGGCGAGGACTGAAGCAACTAAAGCAACTCATACCTTAAGCTTCCATGTATATAACTAATCATGCAAAAACTAAAAAACAAAAACCCTAACTCTCATCTACAAACAGATAAGCTTTTGTCCTCTCTCTCCTCCCTAGCCGGAGAGATTCAGAAGGCGAAACCTTTACGCGCTCCCGACAACAAAAAATTCCCAATCAATATAAACCCAACTGGATATGATTTTAGATTTATATGCTAACCATTAATATCAACCAAAAAACGCAAATAAATTGACAAAAATAGCAAATCATTAAATAAACTGCCCAATTAAATTAAATTTAAAAAAATATCAATTCGCCGAATTGGCATTTTTGGAAGGAAATGGAGGGCAAAAACGAGATAAAATAAATATATTTGACAACGCGTACAGCAAGAAAATGGGTTTTTACGCTAAATTTTGACAAGTGAGCTCTGCTCTGTGCTGCAAGCTAACGCATTTAGCGGTGGTCTAAGATAACAACTGGATTTTAGGTTCCAATTTCTAATTTTTATTTCATAAGAAATTGAATTTTCATAAGTTTTAATAAATAATTTCTGACGTGGGTCCCATGAACCTGCGCTGTGTTTTTGGGGCTCTGAATACTTTGCATTTATGGTTTCTTCCAAGTACTCTCTCTCCATCGTTATCAATCTGATTTCTCTTCTCGCATTTAAACGTTCCGGTTGGCTACTGGTTTGATATTACGTTGTTACCCTTGTGGTTTGGTTGAATTTACCGTTGTTGACACTGACATTGAGCAAGTTTCGGATTCAACTGACTCGCTTTTTCTCCGACCGACATTGGATTCCGATTCGTTGCTTCTTTATACGCGAAAAGGCCTCAGTGCGATGACGTATCGTCATCCATTTCTGCTACCGCGTGGGCTACTCCTGAAATTATGTGGGCCTAATTTATTATTTTATTTCAATTCTTTTTGTTTTGTAATCAAGGCTCCGTTTGATAGGCTAGATCAGATTGAATTGGATATAATAAAACTCGACTTATTGGAATTTGATATAAACACCAAGTTGAGATTGTAAGACTGGAACAAAAATAACAAAATTAAAAAAAATACAAATAAATTTATAAAAAATTATAATAATGAAGACAATTCTCGAAATGCAATTTGACTAATCTACTAGCAAGAATCGCGATGAGTCCAAAGCCTCCTTCAAATCAAATCTCAAATACAAGGCCTCCTTCAAATCAAATCTAAAAAACAAGCCTCTTTCCCATCAGATCTCAAGAACAAGGCCTCTTTCAAATCAAATCTCAAGAACAAGGCCTCTTTCAAATGAGTTGAAAGCTTGGCCAGATCGATTGGAACTTGCAACGATCTGTGCGGCGTCGATGTTGTTGCTGTTCCTCAGGGCCTTGGTGCTGAGTTGGCTGATGAAGTTGGGAGGAGGATGAGATAGGAGTGTCTGTGTAACGACATCGTCGTGTCGACCTAAAGATATGGCAGAGGGGAAGAGATCGAGAGAGAAGAAGAGAGAAGGCAACAAACCAAACCAGAGGTGTGCTCTCTCTTGCAAGACGACTCGGTTGGCTTCAAAACCCATGTCTATCGATGGGGTTCTAGAGCCTGTATTATTATGGATTGGTGTCCAATAACCACATCCAGTCCTTGATGCATATTAAGCCCACCAATAAATGGTTATGACCTATGTCCGTTTTAATTGAATAAGTGACATCCAGTCTAGCCCACCAAACCGGGCCTAAGGGCTCGTTTGGTACGTCGGATTATATTAACTAATTTTTGTTGAATATTATTAATCTATTCTGGATAGTACTAACTGTTTATCTATAATATTATAAGGTGTTTTTTTGTTGTTTTGGATAAACAGTATATGTCTTTGTCTTCTTCCCCTCGAGCTTTGCACATCGTTTACTGGGCATCCTACCCAGGTGCGGCCGAAATGGTGGCATTTTGATGATGGGTTGGGAAATCAGTTGATTTGTTTGTTGGTTTCATAGAAAGTGGGGTGGGAATTTGATGGGATCAGACAAGAAACAGGTGTTGAAGTGTGTGGGTTTCGAGTTGTGAATCAGTTTTGATAATGGGAAAGAGAGAGAGAGAGTAGAGATAGAGAGCGATCGAATCTTATGTGATTTGAGAATAAAGAGATGTCTATCCATGAAGAGAGGTGGTTGACGAACTGTG